>NW_010355674.1:0-2059 GCF_000700745.2 Antrostomus carolinensis | reverse complement strand
AAAAAAAAAAAGAGATATCTATCATGTTTGTAAGGATTTGATGGTGGCAGTATCACTGAAGTTTGCAAAATCATGAAGGCAATAGGTAGGGTGAGTGGACAACTGGTTGTTGCCAAATCCCGCAGCAACAGAAGAGGGAATTCTTTGAAACTAGTAGATCTGTTTAAATGGAATATAAGACAGGCTACAGCAGGCAGAGAACTTCTGGAATTCTTCCCTATAGGAGATTGTGGAGAAAGAGCACCAGCAGGATCAAAAAGGCAAATTGGTGGACAACAAACTCATATATAGATGCTAAAAAAAGTTGGTAGTGGTGTACCTTGTGACATTTTTAATTCAATGGGTATAAAAGCAGGGTAAATAGGAGGGCAGTGGGCTGCAGATAGTGGCCCACCTTCATACCTTTCTCTGAGAAGCGTCCTCTATTGCTCCTATATCACTATGGGGCAAAGTGGACTACCAGTCTGATGCAGCAAGGAGTCTCCAAGGTTGTTAAGGGGAAAAACTGTTTATAAGGAATGCTGAACTCTGTATTAAAATTCTGTAGTTAGTTTTCTTCTAACCCACACCCTACTAGAGTAGATGATTTTCCTGACAGGGATTATTTTCAGAAATGGCAACTTTTTGGAGTGCTTTGAAGAGACTGCTCAAGAAAGGGAATGATTAATTCTTAATAGCAAGTTTTGCAGCATATTGAATGACACATTCTTACATTATATATTGATATATAACACACTGGTCCTATGCCATGCTGACTAGTAGTTCATTTCCGACAAGGCATAGTTTATAGATAATGCAATAGGTAAGGGACAGCGCCATAAAATTCTGGCTCTTTCAGTTGTACCAAAAATCTTTTGGAACTTTTTGGTTTGAATGATGACTGTCTTGGATGTTGATATTAAGCAGAAGCAGCAATAAATGTGTGCAATGCCAATCCTCTCCCTGCTTCCCTGAGGCAAGAGGCACAGCCCAATAGACTTAAATTTAGATGAACCACAGAAAGTCAGACACTTGTCTGAGGATTAATCAAACTTCTTTGTTCAGAACTTTCTTACTGTTTGGTGTGCCTGACTTTTGCTTAAATTTCAAGTTTGTAACAGGTGTATTTTTGCATTTACCAACCTGTATAAGGCCTCATAACTAAAGTTTAAAAATCCAAGGATTGCAGTTTCCATGCTATATAGCCAAACCTGTACAGGTGCTTCAAAAACACACTTTCACAGAATACCTAAAATTTTGACGTCATCTTTCTCATTTTCCTATCACAAGTATTCATCTTTTTCTTCTTATGATCTGTCTTCTTCAAAACCTGGATTGTTTGGACAAGCTGGGTAAGTCCATTACTCTCTTACTCTGTTTCCACTATGTCTCTTCATTTGTCTGGTGCTGAGCTTTTCCTGATCTCTATAATTCTTTCACATAATTCTTCCAGTCATAGTTTGGAACCAGAGTAAATCAAATGTTGCAGTATAATAATGCAGAATAATGTAATAATGAATGAAATATTTGTAAATATATTTGAAGTATTTCTAAATGCCAGTGATGATCCCTTGTTCATATTTTAGTTTGTCTGTTCAGGCATCTCAGCTATTTCCTCACTGGTGCTCCCTAAGTGAGATATCCTGTTATGGGGTAATGCCAAAGACAGCATATGCTCCAGTGAGACTCCTTTGACCACAGGGATAAAGTATACACTTCTGGAGAGTATTAGGTAGAGTTGTTAATTTGGTTTTCTACCCTTGGAGCTCTTTCATTAAGATAGGCAGCCAAAAAAAGTGGAAATGGAAAAAGACATATAGATATTCTGTTAGAAACAGTGTTTGCATGAAGCCTTGGTTGAAAATCAAAGCTGCAAAGCTGCTACCTCTTCTATTTTAGCTGGCTCTCTACATTGCAAAGGCTTGGTCTTCCAAACATGTCCCCAGCCCCGGTGGTTGGAGGGGGACTGGGGCTCTCCTTCATCATGCCACCCACAGAGGATCAGAGAGAAGTTTGAGGTAGATTACATACTTGTGCAGAAAAAAGCTGTGTATTAAAGTGATTTTGTTTCCTTTTTGTG
>NW_010355673.1:0-2005 GCF_000700745.2 Antrostomus carolinensis | reverse complement strand
AAAAAACAACCAAACAAACAAACAAACAAAACAACGCAAAACCAAACCTCAGTTCATGGAGAGGACACATGAATGGCCACTAGTATCAAAGAGAACTGCTGCACCAGAATTCCTGGTGTGTTGAACTCGTATTTCTGAGTTCTGTTTATTAATACATTACACAGCATGACTTTATATCTGAGACAAATTTCATCATTTTCTCCTTCCCTCTTTTGAAGGCTAGATAAGGAATGCATTAGAAACTTCTGCCATAAGAGATCTTGCAGTGGAAGCGAGCTTCAAGAACTCTTTTTTGAAAAAAGAAAGCAAGTTCAAAGAAATGTGACTATCCATGGGGTAAGGCAGAAGTCACATTCAATTTGTTCCATAGTCTTCAGCCACTACTGCAGAAATAGTCTCCCCTAAAGGCAGTCTTTACCTTTTACACAAATACCAGCAGTGTTCTTTATCCTAAAGGTTTAAATGATCACTCAATTATCCTGAATTCATGTCATGGAACACACTAAAGATACAAAACAAGACTTTTAACTCAATTAGACACTTCAGGAAGGCACCAGAGAACTGTGTTGTGCTTGTATTGCTGAGATCTGTTGCAACGTTTTTAATTGGGTAGAACCTCCTAAGTACTGAAGCTATATCCATATATGTATAGCACTAGTCTAGACTAGGTAAGGAGAAACAGAAAAATGAGCAGTAAAGTCAAGCTGTGATCAATCAAGAACATGGCTGAAAACTTCTGCTATGTGACAGCAAGATATAGCCCATATTTATTAACCACAGCTACCTTCTACCAAGGAGGTCACACCAAATCTGCAAATGTCCCAAAATACTTTGCTGTGCCCAGCAGTGTTACTTGGTTCTTAGTTTCATCTTCAGTTGGTTTACACCCATGAATGTGCTTCATCCAACCCCTGGCAGTCTCCTAGCAGTAGCATTTTTGCATGATATAAAGAATAACTAGAAATGCATAACATCTGCATATTGAAGGCATGTAAGTTCTTCACATTGAACTAATTTACCTGAGTAGTCACAATATAGATCCTGAAAGAGGCTAGAAATCCACAAGAGAGGGTAATTACCTGAGCTAAGCATCAGACCAGAATAGGGCTGTGCCATCAACCACTATTCTGTCCAGAATCTACAGTTTCATCCTCCACTTGGAGGCCACCTTTCCCACTTGTGGACTCTGAATGTTGTAAATGTATTACAGCCTTAATAGAAGCATATCTTCTTAAAGTATACCTCTTGACAATACAAATTTGATCAGATTTTTCCCACTCACAGAAACTGATGCCAGCCACAATCAGTTTAATACAAGTAGAGAAAATTTGAATGCATGTCTTATAAAAAACATGCAAATAGGTTTCATCAGCTGGAGTACACCAATAGGAGGTAATTACCCAAGGAACATTATGAGAGCATTATAGCCTTAAGATTGTAATGAGAACAACTTGTAAAAATGGTATAAAGACTGTCCATTCTCATTTTGGTCTCTATTACTAAAAGTATTTTCAGTAAGTTTTTAATTTTCCTTTAAGATGTCTCTATATGTCACAGGACTGAGGTTCAGAAGACTAATGCTTCAAAGTCCCTGAAAACTGCAGATAAATTGCAAAGAATTTGCAATCCTCATTTCAGCCTTTATTAGCAATCTGCCATTCCACTTTTGTAACTGATAAGCCATTCTATTTACTTCTCAACTTTTGTCAAAATTGCCATTCACAAGTGGAATAAATACCCATACAAAACACAGACTGTTAGGAAGACCATAACTGATAGAGCTTAACATTGTTTTATCTCATTGCATTAGCTCTAACAGTCCTGCTAACCTTCAACAAACATTCTCTCTACAAAGTGTCTGATTCATTACTCCCAATGAGGAAATGAGGTACAGAAGAAATAGAGTAGGAAGCCTAAAGATCTAAATAAGTATGCAATTATGTTTTGCTACTCATAATTTGGAGTATAAACAACTCAAT
This sequence comes from Antrostomus carolinensis, assembly GCF_000700745.2. NCBI lineage: Eukaryota > Metazoa > Chordata > Aves > Caprimulgiformes > Caprimulgidae > Antrostomus > Antrostomus carolinensis. The sequence goes on along the minus strand of NW_010355673.1, from coordinate 26 downwards.
GCAGAAAGAAGACCCAATATGGAGAA
>NW_010355672.1:0-2025 GCF_000700745.2 Antrostomus carolinensis | reverse complement strand
ACCTTGCAGTATTAACTTTGATTTCCCCTTTGCCCCATTTCTGTCACTTCTCACGATGCACAGATAGCAATGATTTGATTAGACAACCTAGAAATAAGTAAAATTCTTGCCTGTAGTTTCTATAGAATTTTCTTAGAGACAGAAAAGAATTGAAGCCCTCATCAAAACCTCTAATAGCTCTAACCACTCATTATTAAACAGAAGGGAACAAAGAGTAGTGATAAAGAACAATGACACTTTTGTTGATTCTATCTTAAAAATAGGATCTAAAACTGCATTTAGGATGAAACCCATCAATGTGTAGAAGGTATGCTCTAAAAACCTCAGCTCAAATACATAACATTGAGAATTCAGTAATGGATACTATAGTTGATGGATATGATTTAGCACTTCTGTAGTTCTGTATACAGGTCTAGGTCAGGATTTTAGAATAAACTAGATGTTTAAAGATATTAGAGCCCTTGTTTCAGCAAGCTCAATGGGTTTCTATAAATGATAGCTTTTGAGACGGGCCCCTAAAGGTTTCTAAACATATTTCAAGCTAAAAAATCTTTTTCTGGTCATATGAAAACATAATTGTGTTAGTAAAAAAGGATTTCCAGAAAATGCTTCGTTCATGTACTTTTCCTAGCACAATCATTTACATATTTGTAGTGTAATTTTGATGCCAAATGCGGAGTCACAGTTAGGCAGAGAAGGGCAATGCTTTCTAATTGATAATTACAATATTGCTGATGCATCTTTTTTTCCATTACTCTATACTGGAATGAAAGATAATTTTATGCAATCCAATCCTGGAATATACTGGCAAAATCTCCTCTCTTGAACTGCACTGCCACAACTTTTTTTTTTTTAATCCTATATTTTTTAACCCATTCAAAACTCAGATCTGCTTTAAATATTGTAAAATCTTCTTGCAGACTTAAAATTGTTTATTCTGATTTAATCAATTAAGATTATTAGGTGTATCATAACCCTGTACACAAAGAGACAACATATATAAATCACTAGACAGTCTAAATTAATTGCCACAGGTAGCACCCTGCCAATAGCACATATAATTACTTTTTTGTTGTACAGAGTGGAATATCAGAAAGTTGATGTTAGCATTAACCAGAGAAAGAAAAATGAGTATATATGATAAAATTATTAGAAGGCTTGCAAATTTTCCAAAGCTGCATTCCACTTGTGAACTACACTTTTCTGAGTCTTCATCTTCTATATCTGTAGTTATCTCCAACATCAAGCATAACTCTATTCTCTTTCTCATTGAATTGTCAATCCAATACTAATGAATCAATGTCTTCAGAGCCACAAACTGAAAAACAAAACTTTAGACAAACCCAGATCAACATGTTATTAATTCAATGGAAGGACCAGGAACAAAATTCTTCAGCACAGTAGCAGGTAGAATACATGAAGCTGGAAAAGAAAGGCATCAGTTAAAATGGAAATAAATGTTGCTAACAGAAAACCAATTACTAAAAATCAAAAAGCTCAGATTTATGGTGAACTGAAATAAACTGTATTCTTCACTCCTCCTTCCCAACTGTCAACCAGCATAGTACATGAATGTAGCATGTGTGGTCATGGCTATGTAACTTTTCCATTCAAAGCAGGGTTCTATCCTGCCTTCCATTGTTTAACTCAAATCCTTTTGAAATCAGTTTAAAGGTTTCTATCAACTTCACTATTGTACGGTCTCATGGACTCTTGACTCATGGGAAACAAAAACACTAAAAACATCATAGGACTAGGAGGTAAGAATCCAGCTCTTGATTTCAGTGAGATGGAAAAAAATCATGCTAGCTACTTATTTTCACTTTTACACATCTTGCCAAGGAAAGCCCTGAAAGATTAGCTCTGGTTGGAGATAGAACCTAAATATACAAGATTCATTATATTCATAGAATCATAGAACAATTTAGATTGGAAAAGACCCTTAAGATCATGGAGTCCATCTGTAAACTTAAAAACTGCCAAGTCCACCACTAAATGTCCCTAAGCACCACATCTACACATCTT
>NW_010355671.1:0-2013 GCF_000700745.2 Antrostomus carolinensis | reverse complement strand
TCCTTCCAATTTTCTCCCCTGCTCCCTGGGGGAGGGGAGAGTGAGAGAGCACTCTGGGTATGGCTGCAAACCAAAAGAGTGAAACCACCACACCTCGTATGAAGGTGACAGAAGATCAGACACAGAAACAGATTTAACACTTACTTATTTTTCTGAAAGTATGAATCAGCAGATATCAGTTGTAATTTCTGACTGGCCTTGGCAAAATGCAGTGGATTTCTGTAATAACGTTTCTTTTAATTAGTTTTTAAAATGATCATAGCAACTGATATGAAGGCATAGTAGATTTCTACCACAATAATTAACTTCGATCTAGGTATATTAGGAGTAGTGACAAATTACATGATACAAGTAAATCAGTCATGAATTCTTAACACATAAAGCTACGGTAACATTCCATTAAGACATAAGGAACAGTTAGAAGAGTCTTACTTGCCATAAAGATTTGGTTTTCCAAATAAGTGCAATCACTGCTATTTAGTAAGCAGATAACATTAAAATATTTGTCTAAACTTTATTTTAAGGGAAAAAAAACCGACTAAACAAAGCAATTCTTTCTTTGTTTTTCACAAATCCAAGAGAAAAGACTTAAACTTTGCTGAATGGGAGGACAAAAGAAGCTGAGCTTCACTTTGCTTTCAGCTTTTCACACCATTAATTTGCTGTTTCAGGAGTGTGATAACATTTAGAAATATTTTTTTTTCTTTTTAATTGAAATGCAAAGTACTGTCTTATGTACTCTTAATAAGATTAAAGGGTTTATGATTCCCTCCTGCCTAGCTGAGTAATTGTACAGATGTACATTAATTAGCTGTGTGTCAGTGGTTTTCATCTTCCACAGTTTCTGCTTTCTTTATTTGTTTGGGTACTCTGTGCTTTGAGGTTTCAGGTGGGGAACTGGTTCACATGAAGTATTTGGCTTTTACTGTAAGCTTCAAAAGAAATAAAAATATTTAAAATTATGTTACTTCAATTTCTCATCAATTTCCTCAAATTAATAATTCTATGCAAGAAAAAAAGGCTTTATACAGTGTAAAGGTATATTTTTACATATACAAATAGAAAGATAGATAACTATATATTATTTGTGGTTTCATAGCTGTACCTCTGATGGTGTAAGAACTATCAGTCTGTTAAAGCAGATAATTTTCCCATTTTTAGGGCTTTCTTTTTATATCTACTCATCTTAATGACTCATGTTTGATCAAAGGCAACTAAGGAGATGAATGTAAGAATAGCCTTAATCTCACAACATATCCTTTCCTTAAAAACAATCATAATCAGGTATAAAGTGAAGATTAAGAAGAGACTGAGCTGAGAAAGATATGCCATACTTTCCCTTAGTATCTCTAAACTCCATATAGTTTCAGCTTAAAGGAGATACCGAGCTAGGCTTGTTTAAGTTGGCATGTAAAATTAAATCTCAGTGACAACTTAGAATCAGCTTCAGAATCAAACCAAATCCCAAAAACCTATTTATACACACTTCCCATTTTTTTCTAAAGTTGTTTTTTTGGTTGCCTTACTTTATATGTACTTAATATATGATCAGTTAAAATGGGGACTAGTGACAGAAAGTGCTAAGTAACATAGCCACATTTATGAAAACAACTTGGTAGCTCTTTATAAAAAACAATAAGCATTTTTGTACTTTGTATTTGGGAATAAGTCACAGATGGAATGCTTAGGGTTCATCTCTTGGGGTAATTGTTTATTTACTCAACAAAACAAGACAATTTTATCTAGAATTTAAAGATTAACCACTGATAGTTTATGTGTTTGCTGTGTTTGATAATACTGGAGGATTTTGTGCTAAATAAATAAGTTAAGCATTGGAGGTTATTCTATAGCAGTTTTAGAAATCCATACTTCAGAAATCATCCCTCAAAACACTGGAATTAATGGGGATCAAATAGTCCTTGAAAACTAGTCACATACTTCCCTTTTGTGCTTTCTTCTATTTGTTTTCCACATTTTCATTTTCATAGAATCACAGAATAGAATCATAGAATG
>NW_010355670.1:0-2055 GCF_000700745.2 Antrostomus carolinensis | reverse complement strand
TCTCCGTGGCTGGAAGGGGTGGCAGCTTCTACGGACCTGTAGGTTTTGGTGCTGGCACTGGGATCTCCTGTAGTTTTGGTGGTGCAGTTGGTGGTGCCTTTGGGTTTGGAGGTGGCATAGGTGGCCCTGGATTCGCTGCTGTCCCTGCTGGAGGCATCCATGAAGTTTCAGTCAACCAGAGCCTTCTGAAACCTCTCAATCTGGAGATTGACCCCAACATCCAGAGTATCCGTAAGGAAGAGAAGGATCAGATTCAAACCCTCAACAATAAATTTGCCTCCTTCATTGACAAGGTGAGATATAAAATTTCTTGGTTATGCTATGTTGATTCTTCAGTGGGGAAGGACAAACCAGGGCAAGTTATATCTTTATCAACAATTTTGCTGCTCTTGTACTGCCATTTCTAACATCAACAGCCTGGGAATAAAAACTGAGGGGTTTCAGCTTTGAGACCATTCACCTCTCACATTAATACTGAGATAGACCAGCCAACGGGGGGAAAATGGTTGATATAGGATGTAAGGAAGCAGAGTTTGCAAAGAGAGCAAGGATGTTAACATCAGATGTGCAATGCTTACTTGCTTGTACAAACTGTCAGCTGTTCCCCAAGGGCTGAGAGCTCCCACCTTCCAGCAAGTGAATTTTTATAAGATTGTACTTTGCCCCTCTAAGGAAAACCATCATTACTTCTGAAATCATTATTTCTGAAACATCTTTCTCGATCCAGGTCCGATTTCTTGAACAACAAAACAAGGTCCTGGAGACCAAGTGGGCCCTTCTGCAAGAACAGGGGAACAAAACAGTCAGAAACAACATTGAGCCCCTCTTCGAGACCTACATCAACAACCTGAAGAGACAGCTGAACAGCTTGCTGACAGACAAGGAGAACTTGGAAGGGGAGCTGAACAAGGTGCAGAGCCTTGCTGAGGACTTCAAGAACAAGTAAGTCCCTCTATTTGTGGTCTGCCTGGAGAGCAGGGTGGGCTGTGACAGATGCCAGCTCTCTGTTGCATCTCTGCACTCAAAGAAGGTCTTTTTGGTGATATAATCTTCTGAGTAAGGCCTAAGTTAAGTTTAATATGAGACATATTCAGTGTCAGCTCCCTGTGGCTGAATTTTCACAGGCAGAAAATTACAGGGCTAAGAGACCAAGGTACACAACTGTACATACAAAAAATATATATAAAAAAAGAAGCTGGTCCAAAAATATGAAATAACTTTTGTACCAGCCTAGATCAACCCTCCATTTTCATCCTGCAGATACGAAGAGGAGATCAACAAGCACACAGCTGTTGAGAATGAATTTGTGATCTTGAAGAAGGTGGGTGCACACGCGCGCTGCGCCTCCCAACCCTGCCCAAGCATAGCAAGAAATATGTTCTCCAGCTTTTCTTCCACTTCTCTGAAAACTGCTTCATTTTTGTGATGTTTTTCCTCTTCCAGGAGGTGGACGCTGCCTACATGAGCAAGACAGAGCTGCAAGCCAGGCTGGACTCCCTTATGGAGGAGATAGATTTCCTGAGAGCACTTTATGAAGCCGTAAGCACCAGTATTTACATCCTTCTCCCAGTTTCCAATATTCTTGCCTTCCCTTCCCACTTCAGAGGCTCAGGGCTGGTTATTTCCCACTCTGATGCACTAAATAGTTCAATGCTTTTTCTATTTCACCTGCTGTCTTAACCCTGCCTGAAACAGTCTTAGTAAAATCACTTTGTCCACCCAGGTCTACCCTCTAACTTGGGAGGTTTCCTCCCTCTGAGCAACAACCGTGTCTCATGTCTGCAACTCATAGAAATACCCACTGCTTTTGCAGGAACTGTCCCAGATGCAGACCCAGATCTCTGACACCTCTGTCATCCTGACCATGGACAACAACCGCAGCTTGGACATGGACAGCATCATTGCAGAGGTCAAAGCACAGTACGAGGACATCGCCAACCGGAGCCGGGCAGAGGCTGAGTCTTGGTACCAGTCCAGGGTGAGTGTGTAGGAAGGCTTCTGCAATGGGAAAACCACACTGCCTTCCCCAAATCCCCATGGTGGGTGGGTCCCACT
>NW_010355669.1:0-2052 GCF_000700745.2 Antrostomus carolinensis | reverse complement strand
TTAAAATAAAATAAAATAATAAAATAAAATAGAATAATCCAAAGCCAGGCACAATAATAATGCAAAAAAATCACAATGATGGGAGATCACTTGATCACTGTCTGAAAAAAGAGAAAAAAAATTTCAAAAAGACTTTGACGTAACCTCAGACAGCACAGGAAACTTTGCTGGGGAAATACCTTCCACCAAGAGATGTTCCCTGGCACTGGCCTTTCCAAAAGACTACCAGGGCTATTTATTTAGGCAGTCCAGTCCAACCAGCACTACCTGTACTGTGTTCTTACCATACCGGCACGTGACGTGCTCCGACGTGCAACTGCAAGTGTTTCAGAGAGGAATTATGATGCATCCAAAGCGCATCCCTTCTCGTCTGACAAACACACCGCCTGCTTTCATCTCAGCACGTAGTTTTACTCACAGGTCAAATCAAACACTCTAAGTTAATTGTAGGGACAGAGCAAACCACCTTGGAAAAACCAGAATATTTCGCCAGGTCTGAGAAGCATGGGTGTATCTGTCATCAGATGTGACAATAACGCAGACAGACATGGTAACATGAACAGCAGGAAAAAAGAAAATGACAGGACAATAAAAGTGTCATATAGACCGTTTGAAAAGAGATTAATTCAATTTATATCTGAGCAGCAACCTCCCCTTAGATGACATATTAGCTGAACGTAAATGCAGACACAGAGCTCACATTTATTTCTTAAGTGAAACCTTCAATGAAGACGTAATATGAGGCAAAGCAGAGATTTCCACAGCAATGACATGACACAGGGTGAGATGCAACGGAAACAACCAGGAAATGAAACATTTCCACCTCAAAGCTTCGAATACAAGAGAAAAAGAGAAATATCCCCATTCTGCAACCTGCTGTCAGACCACCCCGCGGGGACCGTCCCCAAGCTCCCTGCCATTCCAGCAGCAGGCACGTGCAAACACGCAGAGGGAAAACTGATGAATTCAATTCTTTTTAGTCTTAGGCCTGAGATTGAATTCTGAAGTGAAGTAAGTTCATTAAATAGACTTCAAAGTATTTATCCTGTCTTAGGCTAAATCACTGTTTTAATAACAGGTTTGTACGCCAAGAGTTTAATAGCTTCAGCAAAAAAATATCCCAAATGTACAAGATGATATATGCTCTTGTAGGAGCCTTACAAAATCCAACCCACCTTCTAATAATAAACTGTTTCAGGCTTTCATTTTCTAAATTGTATGTGTACTTTGGAGAGAGGTTTTCTCGAACCTGCCGCATAATGAAAGATTTCAATAAATCTTGTCAAACCAGACAAACAGAACTAAATTTTAATTTTAAATTGCAGCTGAGTGCTCCAGCAGATGTATTTTTTTTTTTCCTGTAATTGCCACATAACTAAGGCGGAGGAGTGTGCTTATTTTTAACAAGATAATGTTATTGTCTCCATGTGTTAAAACATTTAGTTGTCTATAAAAATTTAACCTTTATATATGCAGAAATAGGTTTTGTTTCCCCTGCTCTAGCTCTGGCCAGTAAAGGAGAGAAAATATTATAGGAAGGGAATGTTACAGTAATTGGAAAGGACATTTTAACCCCCATGGTTGGGCTCAGTATGGAAAATTACTCCGTATATTATCAGATCATATGGTGCTGCACAGACTTACAGCCACGGCTAAAGCTCGGCTGTGGCTTGAGAAGCAAGAAGACTTTTGTTGTTCAATCACACACTGCGAAAGGAACAATCCAATTCGTGGTACTTGTAAGAAATCGGCTTTTTGGTGCGATTTCCCCATTTCTCTATGGTCTGAAGAGCCTCCATCAACTCACCGCAGCTGCATGTGATGAGGGGGAGTTTTCAGAGCACTGACTAATGTTCATGTTAAGGGTTTCTCTCCAGCACACTGTGCTAAAAATAAGAGAAAATGCCCTCCCTTCCAGCCCACGAGGACACAGGCGGGTTACCTCCACCGCCCTCCTCCTCCTCCTCCTCATCCCTGCTCTGGGAAATCCGAGTGTGGCTTCTGCACGGAGAAAGGGGCAGCAGCCACCCCACAGCCCCTCACCAACGACTG
>NW_010355668.1:0-2030 GCF_000700745.2 Antrostomus carolinensis | reverse complement strand
GAGGAGGAGGAGGAGGAAGAGGAAGAGGAGGCAGTGCAAGAGGAGGAGGCAGCAGTGGCCATTCAAACAAGTCTCAACTTGGTGGAAGTAGGAAGTGTTCAACCAAAATTTGGGATGATGGAGATGATTTTTGTCTCTTCGAGGAACCAAGGCTAGAATCCAGGTCTTTCTGATAATTTGGTGGGATTTGGCATGGAGATGGTTGGGATGCTTTGGGGCTGGTTTCTGGACATCTTTGAATATACAGAAGAGTGAATGGGTGATGAAGCTGTTTCAGTATGACGCAGTTTTTGCATGTCTTTTTTGATTAATATTTTTAACGTTTTATGACTAGAAAAGATTTTTTTAAAAAAAGATTAGAACCTCTGATTTTCTTCTTGAGTCATAAAGTAATTTCAGAATGTCTTTGATCAGAAAACACTAATAAACACAAGATATTCATTTTTGTGTATTACAAAGCAGAAGCTCGGACATGGAAAATAAGCAATTTAGAATTCATTTAGTATCCTGAATATATTCTGACCTATCTAGCTTAGACATACGTGGTTGTGCTGTAGTCTGAGAACAGCTTTACCTAGCAAAGTGTTTATTAAATCACTTTGGATTTGACAGAGGATAACATACATGTGTGTCTGTGTATGCGCAGATATAGGCATATAAGAATGAACTCAACTGAATAATCCTTAGTTGATGGGCTTGTCTTACTTTGGTTTTCCTGTTTTGAATTACAGGATTGGGTCCTAACACGTCCCCATTCAGTCAAGATCACCTGAGCCAGGCAAATAAGTCACTGTTATGGTCTATTTTCATTTTTAGATCAAAGGCCCCTGCCAGAAGAGGAGGGCAAACGAAACAGAGACCTGAAGCGATAATGCCTCTGCAGACCATACACATGACATCGGAGAATCAGAGAAGAGTGAAGGAACTTCTTCAAGAGCTTCAAGGGCAGGAGCTGGCTCCTGAATCAGAGTTAGTTTAAATGGATTCACTACTTCTGGCTCTTCTAGATGAGCATGCTTTAACAGGCAAACCCTGTGAAACAAAAACAGTATTCTTTTTCTTCCCTTAACTTTGAATTTGATCTCAAATCCTGTGGTTTTCAGTCTGCTTTGTTCTTCTACAGTATTAACTCTGGGGAAGGGGTAGAAGAATCCCCCATTTAAATGGAGGATTTAAAACTGCAGAAACAGAGTTTTGGGTCTCCTCAACAGTTTAATGTTGTTTCATTTTAATTAGAGAACTCTTTTTATCAGAGTAGCTGGTTCTGGTGAAGACGATGACGAACCTGATTACCTTGATGATGAACAGTGCTGGTCAACAGATCGGGAAATTTCTGACATAATACCAAGGTTGTCTGCTGAGCTGACTGAGCACAGAATTGTGGAAACTGAAGTGTCTTCGTTTGCTGTGCACAAACTCTCCAGGTGATGCTTTTCAGTGAAAAATTTGTATCCTGAAGAGGTAAATCACTAGTCTCGATACTGTAAGCCCTCAGTGCTGGGACTTCCTCTTTACTCCAGGGGAGTTCTATGAGTAGAACTGATGAGTTTGTATCTCCTACAAATTTAATCCGCAACTAGATGAATATAAAATAACAGTTTTATGAGAATAAATCACTCTAGCCTTTTTTCAGTGAAGTTTTCAGTTCTGTCTCCAAGACAATGAAGCAGATATTGGGAAAGCTCAGGGAGTATTGCTATTACATGTATGTTTCTTCCAGGTAGGTAATTTTTCAAAACTTTGGAAGTGTTCTTCTTCCATTTTGCTCAGATATGAGCATTTATTAACTATTTTTGCTTTGTTTAAGAGTGTTTTATATGTGAGATGGCTCAGCTTTTTCTGAAGAGTTTAATTTATACAGTTCAACTGGGAAATCTAATCCTGTAACTATTGATGTGTTACCTTCTGAGGTGTGAGATAGTTGCCACATAAACTAATTTGTCACCTTGTAACCCACAGGCTAGCATTCACAGATACCAAATTGTTGCCTGCCACTGTCATTTAAAATAGCATAAATAATTTGGTGTGGG
>NW_010355667.1:0-2030 GCF_000700745.2 Antrostomus carolinensis | reverse complement strand
TTTTTTTTTTCTCCTCATCGATGCTTACTTCAGTGTAATGCAAAGCTTCAGAGGTTCCTAGTGCATAAGCTTTAATTTCCTATTTCACTTCTAAGCCATTTTTAAAAGAAATACATGAGCGTGTAGCTCGAGAAATAGGGCTTTAAAGTATATTCTGAGATGACAAGGATCTGAGTAGCTTTTCTGAGTCTCTGAGCTGGAGTAAGTACGTGCATTCAGTGATAATATAATGAGAATTACAGGCAGAGCTTTTTGGAGAGCCTCCAAGTTACCTTTTCTTCTCTGTGTCCAGGTATGATGAGGAGCACAGTGGAGATGATAAAGTTTTCCTCGACTGTTTCTGTAAAATAGCAGCGGGAATAAAGAACAACAGCAACGGCCATCAGCTGAAAGATCTCATCCTTCAGAAGGGAATTACACAGAATGCCCTTGACTACATGAAAAAGCACATTCCCAGTGCAAAGAAGTAAGAGTCACTACTTAATGTATTTGATAATTCTGGACATCCTTCTCTCATTTTATCATCATAACAGTCTTCCAAGAAAGCCATTAACAAGTCCACATTGTTTTGCTTTGGTACATCTGTGATGCAGAGGGCCTGGTGAGGCAGTGCTGCTACAGAGATGGGCTGAAAAGCCTTGTCATCTTCCCATTTGATACTCATCCGAGCTGATTTCTTGGCTACCACAATGCTTGTGTTTCCTGCCCGTTCCCTACCTATTGCACTGTAATAATTAAGAGTTTTTGCTATTGATGGCCAGCTCATGAACATAAAACACAGCCCAAGGCTGAGGGTTAACACTGTGGCTATTAGTGTGCACAAGGTGGAAATGGGAGTGTGAATGTCACTTCATTAATTAATGGAGGAGGGTCACAGGGGGAAGGGTGCTTGTCTTGCCTGTAGCCTTTGCTCTGCAAGCTGTGCTGCTGGCTGTCTGCCAAGTGCCTTTTCAGAATGGGTGACTGCCCTTCAGCTGCTGCTTCTTGTTTTCTGTGCAGTTTGGATGCAGACATATGGAAGAAATTCTTATCTCGACCTGCACTTCCTTTTATCCTGCGCCTGCTCCGAGGACTTGCCACACAGCACCCTGCCACACAGGTAAGGAGGCTGTTCTGAAAGCCAAGTAGGACATGGCTGGCTTGTTACCCTGCTTTTTGTGGCCTTAGCTAAGCAATTATTTCTGTAGTAGTTGATTCTCTACTGTTTTTTGTTGGGCTTGGAGAGACACACCAGCTTCAGGTATCATCTACCTGTCTGGAAAAGTCTGGAGGGCAGAGATTTTAACTTCAATACCTTCTCACATTCTGTGTGGTGTGAGATTTACACACCAATGTGAAGAGAAGGTAATTTAGGACTATGAACTGTATAGTATTGACAGGGCCTGATCACTTTTTTAAGAATTCTCATTGTCCAACATCCAGTGTAGAGGCAGATTACCCCAGTCTTGTCCACAGTTTTAGGGTCCAGCATCCATAATGTAGGAGCATCGAAGAAGAAAGATGCTTGGGAAAGATTGTTGCAGATCAGTGCTTCTGCTCAGCTGGCTTGGGTGGGATTAGGGGGAGCAGTTACTGTCATGTGCACCCTTTTTCTGAAGAAAATGCTGTGTTTCGATCCCTGTTAGGTGCTAATAGGTACAGACTCGATTACCAACCTGCATAAACTGGAGCAGGTGTCTAGTGATGAAGGGATTGGGACGTTAGCAGAGAATCTTCTGGAGGCACTAAGGGAACATCCAGAGGTGAATAAGAAGATCGACGCTGCCCGGAAGGAGACACGTGCAGAGAAGAAGCGTATGGCCATGGCGATGAGACAGAAGGCCTTGGGCACTCTGGGGATGACGGTAATGTCTGTTTGCACTGATGACAGACTAGTGATCTTTTATTTCTGTCTTGATAAAACTGCCACTCAAGGAATTGTGTAAAATGATTTATTGACAAATATTGCGGAGCTCAAGCCCGTGGTTTGCCTGGTGCTGCTTGGAGAGTAAATATGGTTGCTAATAGCAGGCTGGGAAATGGGTTGGGCA
>NW_010355666.1:0-2040 GCF_000700745.2 Antrostomus carolinensis | reverse complement strand
ATCAAAGGTGAAGTAATGGAGATTAATTCAGCAGCAGCACCATCCTTCCTTAAAGTTATTCATGCTGTCCCTAAAGATTGCTATTTTCAGCTTTTGATAATATGAATCCAAGTGTGATGCAAGGGATGGGTGTCCTGGCTTTCCTGCTCAGCACACATGTGAAAATTTGCTGCTGGCTTTTCTAAGCTGCTGTTATGCTTCTTCGTGACCTGGCAGATTGTAGTGGATTGGCCCCAGCTAATAACAAAACTCACACCCAGCTGCTTGTTCACACCCTGCCTCAGTGGGACAGGGGAGAGAAAATAGGAAAAATAGGATTGAGAAGTCTTGTGGGTTGAGAAAAAGACAAGGATATCAATTAACATCAAGGGGGAAACAGACCCAACTTGGGGATAATTAGTTTAATTTAATACCACTTTATATAGTTTTGGGTAGAAAGACTCAAAATGACCAATTCTAAAACATCCCTTTTGTCAGGTTCAACTTCACTACTTCACTCCAGAACCCTCTACCCCACCAAGCAGTGTAGAAGGGATGAGGAATGGGGACTTACAGTGAGTTCATCATTGTTTCTCTCTGCAACTCCTTCCTCCTCTCAGTTTTCCTCTGCTGCATTGTGGGTACTCCCCTCCTTAACTTCCTCCTTGCCTTCCTCCTCCTGAAACTATTTATTGAAACTCAGTACTTTTACTTCCTTTTATAGTTAAAATTTCCTGCATTATCTCTACTAAGAGCCATGGTTCCAGAATATTTATTAAAATACTAATTAGAAATATTTTTCCCCAAAAATCTCCATTGAATTTTAGTACAAACATTTAGAGAGGAATTTTTGTAGGATACTTTGTGCCACTGATACTTTTACTATTAGTTCAAGCTGTGGTAGAAGTTAAGGTATCAACTGGCTTGAGATTTCTCAGTGGATAAGGGAACAGGGATCTACAGTACAAATACTCCCCTGTAAGCTCTAAGTTGTTTGGTTTTTTTTTTCATTTAACAAAAAAAAGAGGTAGAAAGTTTAGACTGGGTAAAGAAGTCTAAATATTTGAAGAGAACACTTCAAAATCTGTCACATGAGAAACCACACTGCAACATCCAGAACAGAATCCATGGGAGCCAATATTTACAGACCCCCTATTAGTGAACATAAAGGTTGCAGCTTCCAACTGTTTCCATTACCATTTTAGCCAATGACAAATGTAGGTTCTGAGTTTATTTTCAAATTCCAAAATTACTGATTCCAGAAGGATAAGCATCTCTAGTAAGTTCTGATTCATATGTGTAGACACCGTACAGATGTCTCAGATACTTTTTGCTATTCAATTTAAAAAAAAAAAAGTCTAATTCAGAAATAGTTTCTAATAAACTCAGTAAAGTTTCATGTAGGTTTAAAAATTGGATCAACTTGGAAATGACTAGTGATTTTTGGTGTCTCTGTTTTTTAGATATTCACTTTCAGAAAAAAAAAAAAAAACTTTAGGGGACATCAAAATGCTGATTACCTCTTTATGATAACCTTTTGTCAAAAAATGTACCCACTGAGAAGCCCAAGGTACTCTCAGAGATTTTTGAAAACAGTTCTTTTGTATAGCTGTTACTAAAATGATACACTAAAATTTGGGTGCAACATATTTCCTCAATAATTCTTTATTCATCCTGTTATGTCTGTTTACTTCTGCTTGTTCCAAGCTACCAAAGATTTGTTGCTTCTGCATTCACATTCTCTAAGCTATAGCGATACTCTACTGAAATTATTTAAGTGGACTAGATGCATCAAGGTACATTTTCTCCTGAAGGAAATTAGTTTGACATCTTTTATTTATACCAGAATAAGCTCTAAAACTTCGTTATATGGCATCTACTGCTCTTACTCTACTTATGGTGTCTGTTACTTTATTTGCAGAAGCAAAGTAGATAGGTTTGACACAAGTTGTCCTTGACAAATCTCTATTACTTACTGCTCATCTCCTTGTTATCTTCCAGATACTTACAAATAATCATATTATAAGGGCGCCTTTTTTTTTTTTTTTTTTTTTCCTGGGG
>NW_010355665.1:0-2028 GCF_000700745.2 Antrostomus carolinensis | reverse complement strand
TCTTTTTACCTACAGACAGGCAGAGAGATTTGGCAGCAGAAAGGAATTGCCTTTGCTACTATGAAAATTTACTTCTATTTTTTATAGGGACCTTTCACTATATGTGCCTGAGCCTTGGACTTCCTGAATATAACTCCTGGCTCTGAGATAACTCCAAGGGGTAGAATGCGATTAATCTTAAAGGTTATCAGGCATTGGAGAACTGTAATGTTTTGTTTTGATGGAAAGCAGATGCTATGTCTTGCCAGGGGAGGATCCATGTATGTATGTATAAATTAGGGACTGATGTATGGTATGGGAGAGGGATTAAGGTGTTTGTGTTTAGTGTGGATGCAAAAGAGACTGTGTCCTGAAGGAAGAAGAAGGGTGTTTAAGGATACCCTGGACAGAGTAAACATTTTTCAGTAGCATACCTCCAGTGCACTCTGTTCTTTGTCATGTAAGGTCTGCTCTTACCCTAACCATATATTTTCATATGCTGCATTATCACTCATCTCCCATCCTTGGAAGTAAGGCCACTGGTATCAGGAGTAGGAAGTGGCAAACAGGTATTCTGGAAGGTCTTACCCCACTGTTTACACCTCTTTCTGCTATGTTTCACTTGATGATGTAAGTGCCACAAGCCACCAGTGCTAGTAAAACTCACTGGAACCTCGTGGCTAGAAAATGAAAGGTATGTGCAACCTTGGCCTGTCATGACTTGTTGAAGGGGCAATGCCTGTTTTGGTAAATCCATATGGCTCAGGGAAGGAGGGGATGTGTGCTGTCAACATCACACACTGGCAGTCAGCAATTGCAGGGGCTGCAGACATTCTTGGAGGAAGGCGATGTTGACCTATCCCTGGAAGACGTTGATCAGGCAGCACAAAACATCACTATCATAAACTTAGCTATTCTAACTAGTTGCATCATCCGTGCATTTTCTATAAAGAACAAGATCCATATAAAATAAGCTAGCAAAAGGCCTTTTATTTATTTACAAGAACAAAGTGACGGTGCTGCAAATCTAGGAGTATATGTCAGAGTGGGGGAATCCTTTCTAAGTGAAACTCCTGACAAACTCCTAAAGACCACAGGAGAAAGTGTCTGCAACATGTCAGCCACCAGCAGGCTTATGGTGAACTTGCTCATCCTGTTAGCTCAGAACAGCCTGTTGAGAGTGAGACATTCCTAGGCTACAAAGGAGAACTCACATTTCCATGGAGAGTACTTTGTGTTGCTCATAGGAGGGTTGTAGTCTCACTGCTGGGTACTTTTCCTTAATAACAGAGGTCTGAGTTGTGTTGCTGTTGGCAAACAGGCCGTTAAGGTGGCTACTGGCCTGGCCTTAGGCCACTGCATGAAGGTGGCCTTGAATCAAATCCTCAAAGTCATTAGCTCTATATGGAAAACAGTAGATAAGTAGGCAACAAGGTGCTACAAGAAGTGTTAAGCAGAAGCTAGGATTTGTTTGGGGAAATAGCCCCTTTTACAGTGAATGCTGGTGTGCTCGTGAGTTAATTGACAGAAAAGTCATGTGCACAGTGTGCAATAAAGATCAAGGATGTGGAAATCCAGAGAGCTGTGGAACAGTTGTCACATCCTGCAGCCTATGCACAGAAGGAAGACAGTATACCATGCCCAGAGGCCACTGCTCAATAGCCACAGTAGTGGTGTTACCAAGGTTGTACCACATGCTCCTGTGCCTAGGATGTGTTCTCTTGGGTACAAAGACAATGTAGATGTTGCTGTTGAGTAACCACTCTGAGGAGGCAGAATGGTTGAAGGACGATCTCCTAGGTGCATGGCTGAGCATAGGCTGTCAAAATAGATCCCGTCATGTCTCCCAGAGATGCTACAGTTTGGCACTGTGAACTGTCATATGAGGTGCTGGTTTATGTGTGCCAGATGGCACAGGAAAATTTATTTAATGTTCTCTCATGAGCAACTGACAAAAAAAATGCAGAAAGACATTCAGTTTACTTGCTGCTGCTTGCTTTGTATCTACACAAAGGTGCTCCGAGGGCTGGAGCACCTCTCCTAGGAAGA
>NW_010355664.1:0-1972 GCF_000700745.2 Antrostomus carolinensis | reverse complement strand
GATGGAGATACTGCTGCTGACAGCCCCGCTCTGTCCATCAGCCTGTCCCTCTCTGTTAGGAAAATGCCTTTTCAGAGCTGGTTAGGAAGGACCAACCTTCTCTCCAAGGAAAAGGCAGCTGTGAGACTGTAGTTAGGGCTTTAGGTTAATGATTAATGATTCCATCCGAGATCCTCTTCCCATATATCACTGTCAAATATGGATATTTCCTTCTGTCTCCAGCGGCAGCCTTGTGGATTTGACCGATTTGGAGAGAGCAACCTACGGCCACCACAGCTACCTGTCCAGCGCTCCCCTGCAGAGGTGGGACAGTTCGGGGCTACCTGGGGGGTTTCAGCAAACTGTTAAACAGAAATGACTTTAAGGTTTTGGGTTTTTAGAGTATTAGTACGTGTTTGGTGAAATAACAGCATGAAGTGTAGATGATCTTTGGGAAACACAGTGACATTGACTTAAAGGTCTGTACTACCCTGCTGTTGTGGTCTCTGCATCCCTGGGATAACACATGTCCCTCTGTATTGTCACTTGATACAAACAGGTGTAGAGGCAGGTAACTCATGGAGAGTGGTGCTGGAGTTAGGTAAGAAATCTCTGGTACCAGTGCTGGGACTGGAACCAGCTTGTGTTACAGAGGACTTCACTCTTCTGTTCCTTCACAGATCCAGTGAACCTGTTTGCAGTTACTGCAGCCGTGAGATCCGAGACTGCCCTAAGATCATCATAGAGCATCTGAACATCCGCTGCCACGAATACTGTTTCAGGGTAACAAAAAACCCCAAACCTTTAACTACCGACTGCCTTAGCCTTCTGTATGCTGCTGTGAAATGGAGTGGTGGGATGAGGAATCCTGGTGCAAATTCTATCCCCAGCCTTTCAGAGTAATGCATATAGTATGTGCCAAAGGCTTGAATCATTGGGACACAAAAAGTCATCCAGTCACAGGAGTTGGTTGTGTCCCCAGAAGTTTTTCAGCTCCTCAAATAAATTAATATTAGAACAAGGAGAATTCTTTATTGTCATCTGACAGAATAGCAGCACCCTCCTTCCTTGTGTCCCTGTCCTTGTGGTAGACCTGCTGCTTTGTGGCCTTTGTAGTCCAGTGCAGGTCTTGCTCAAACTCTTGAACCTCGCAAAGTTTACACGTCTGTGGCGATGGTGAGTGTGGGAGGAACGAGCCTGCAGTGGCATTTGTCTGGTGTAGAAGAGTTTAGCCTCACAGGTCACTGCTTTGGCATCCTCACACCTTTATAAAATGATACAGAGACTGTTTGTTTTTCTGCCCCCTCCCTGCTGTCACTACTGCACGGTGCTTTGGTTACTGTCCAACCACCTTGTTTTCCCTTTGGCAGTGTGGAATTTGCCACAAGGCAATGGGAGATCTTCTGGATAAAATATTCATCCACCGGGACATTGTCCACTGTGACAAGTGCTACGAGAAACTCTTCTAGGTGAGTGCCCCTTCACAGAGTCAGCAGAAATGGCTGGATGAGAGAGCGCATGGAGCTGACTGAATGAAGAGCATTTAACCCTCACATTTACCGAGTGACCCATACAGGGATTTTCCTGTGGCTTTTTAGCAGGAAGCAGTGACCCTTGCTGCAGAATTAGCTAGGAACCTGCTAGAGCTGGTCCCAGGGGTCTCGGTTAGAGCCAGAACCTCTGACCATAATGTGATAAACAGGCTGTGTTAGCTTCACGTGGGGGAGATAAGCAGAGGGCTTGCTTGAGTGATGAGAGAAATGTCCCTTAGAGGTTGAGAGTCCTCTCTGAAGGTCATTAAAGAGTTCCTCCTGGTGCCCTGGGCTAACCCACTGCAGGGGGCTGGGTGCTGTTTCAGCTGTGATGTTCCAGTAGCAGGGAGGGAGCACATCAGTGGCAGGTGTGGTTACTGCTTTACGTAAAGATCCTTTGAGATGGAAACCGCTGGGCAAACTAAAGAGTTCATAGAATCCCAGAGTGGTCTGGGTTGGAA
>NW_010355663.1:0-1985 GCF_000700745.2 Antrostomus carolinensis | reverse complement strand
CAACCTGGTGGTGCCATTTCCAACCACAACCCAACGTCACCATTTCCCAGTGATCAGAAGGGCTGGAATTGAGGCTTTTGCCTCTTCACCTCCTGCAGAACATGGAGAACTTCTCCCATCGTGGCTATTTTGGGAGAAAAAAACGAAACAAAGACCTGGAAGCCAAAGTTTTGACTCAACCTTCGGAGCGGATCGAGTCCAAATGGTCCCATTTCTGTGACTTCCGGGAGATCACTCACATCGTCATCAAGGATTGTCGGGTCAGCATCAACAGACAGGACAACAAGTGCCTGGTGAGTGGGATTTCTTCTCTCCCAGTTGCTCCATCAACCATCTCAACCCAGGTGGGAACCCACAATTGCTCTTCAGACACCGGGAAGAGGCGATTTTGGGGTGAAGAAGGAGTTTTTCCACGGTTAACGCCGATGAGCAGCGGTTGGACCCTCTCCTCCTTGGGCTGGCAGAGGGATGAGGTGGATGTGGGGGTTTTGCTGGTTGGTTTCTCACCTTGATTCCCTTTTTCTCCTCAGGAAGTGGTTCTCCCATCCCCGGAGAGCGCTCTCTCCTTGGTCTCCTTGGTGGATGGTTATTTCCGACTGACGGCCGATTCCAGCCACTACCTCTGTCACCAAGTGGCTCCTCCACGAGTCGTCATGAGCATCTTGAACGGCATCCACGGGCCCATGCAGTGAGTGATTCCTTCCTGACAAAGGATTCTGGGAATATCCAGGACCCCAATGTGCTGTATCCTTGGAGATGTTCCTCCCTTTTTCTCCTCCTTCTCCTCAGGGAGGAATTTGTTTTGGCCAAACTACGACGGGAAGAGCAGGAAGAAGGACTCTACATCATCCGTTGGAGCGTCCTTGATTTCAACAGGATGATTCTTTCTGTGGTCAAAAGAGCTCAGCAGCAGGTAAGATGTAATTCCCAGTCTGGTATTCCCAGGAATTCCAAGCTCCTTGTCTTTTTAGGAACGAGCTGTGTGAGTCTGTGTCTTCCTGTCCCGTGTCAACGAGCGGCGACGCCTTGTCCTGTGTCCTCCTCAGGTTCCTGGGGTTCAAGGAACCCTCAAATACAGACAATTCCGGATCCAAAAGAAAGGAAATTCCTTTGTTCTGGAAGGATGGGACCGAGAATTTTCCACTTTACAAGAACTCTTGGATGTCCTCAAGGGTTGTACCCTCAAATCTGGCGATGAAAGCTTCACGGTGAAGAGATGTTGTCCACCCAAACCAGGAGGTATGAGGATGGATGATCTGATCTTCCCTCCATCAGACTTGTGGAATGAGGGTGGCTGGTTGGTTTTGAGGCTTTAACATCCATCTGTCTCCTCCTCCTGCAGAGATCTCAGACCTGCTGATCACATGGAAAGTGAAGGACAACTCCAAACAGATCCTGAACCTGACCCAGCTCAGCTTCCACCAGATCCGCAAGAACGAGATCACTCAGGTTGTGTGTTCTGGGGTTTAGGATGAGGCTGTGGGTAAATAAAACTGGCTGGAGGAAGCTGAGGGAGAAAAACATGAGTTGAGTTGTGTTGGGGTTGAGTTTGGTGCTTTATTCCATCCCTTTTCAAGGAGAGGAGGGGGAAAAACCTGCATGATTCCGGGCGGGAGGCAGATTCTTTCCATGGAGATGACACAAAACATAGGGAAAAAAATCAATTGCTGTGTTTAAAGCTGAAAATTCCACTCCTGATGGTGGTCTGACACCTGTGTGTCACCTCCATCCACCTGCAGAGATCCCACCTGGGCCAAGGCACCCGCACGAACATCTACGACGGGCTGTTGAACGTCTGCGGGGCCGGCGACGACGAAGCCGAATATTTCTCCACGGAGCAAAATAACAACAGTCGGGAGCTGCACGTGGTCCTCAAAGTTCTGGATCCCAGTCACAGAGATATCGCTCTGGTGAGGTCCCACCCTCGGGATGGGCTGGGATAGAGGTGGGATGGGGTGGGATGAGGTGGGATGGGGTGGGATGGG
>NW_010355662.1:0-1930 GCF_000700745.2 Antrostomus carolinensis | reverse complement strand
AATAGAATAGCAGACATTGCATCTACTGTTTTGCTTTTTCTCTAAGGGCTGATAAAGTAACCATTTATGTCCTCAAGGACAGGAGCACCTTAGCACCTAATAACAAGTATAGATCTGTGGTCCTAGAGAAAATACAGTTGCCATAAATGCCATTTTTTGCAGTAACTAATGTGTATGTAACTTATTACTCAGTCCAAAGCTTTTGGAAGTTAAAACCTTTTTCACTGGAGAACATTCTTGGTAGCTCCTGTATATAAATATCTATTATTAATGCGCTACCAGTGCTGTGAAACAAAATAAACAATCAGAGACTGGATGAAGCATCATTAGGAGAAAATAGGTAGAGCACTGTTAAATTTATAATACTAGTGAATTAGAACTCAAACCCTCCAAGACATTTAAGTGCTTAACTCCTGCTGGTTTCAGTAGGAATCAGGCATCCAAATACATTTTTAGAATTTGGGACCGTGCAGGTTCTGTAATGACTACAAGGGAAATACAATAAAGGAATATTTAACACAAAATTTTTACTTTGACAGGTTTATTTCTTCAGTAGATATTTATTTTTTAGCAATTTCATCATACATCATAGCCTAGCATGATATATCAATAGGATACGGCTTTTACACCAGACTAGATAGATTTGTATCAGTATTTCTTATTTTTTGAGGATGTTCATAACTTTATTCTCAGAACTTTCCTTGGACTAAGCCTTGGATGAAGTAAATCTCAATCCAGGAACTGCATTTATTTTTTAAAATGCATTCTTAAGTACGTGGACCTCCCTTTTCTTTCAGATCCAGGAGTGGTAAGGTGGCATCACTGACATTGCTCTGCTAACACTAGAGCAAAATCTCTCCCTCAGTCTAACTTTCTTACTCTGATATCCCCTCCTCCTCTTCCCTCCAGCCCCTGATCTGGCCCTCTGGCTAAATGTTTGCAGGTTAAGCAATGAATGAGGTAGCATTTGCTCTCTAACACTCTGTGATCTGATTCCACAAATAGTTTCCCAGGCACAGAGTCCAGCTAAGATCAATGAGATCATTCACATAAGCAAATAAAGATTTGTGGGATCAGGCCCTTGATCGCCTCCTCTCTTCTCTTGGGACTAATGTCCTTTCCCAGCACCACCATAACAACACTCTTTGGCATCTCTTTCTCTGATTGTTTTCCTGCCAGTTTGCCCATTCAATCTTTTATTTCATCCTTTAACTTTCTTGAAAGCCCCATCTGTCCTTTTTCTTCCCAAAGGCTGCGGATATTTAAACAGTGAAAACTCAGGTAAAATTAATTAAAATGATTGATTCCTCTTATGTTTAATTGCTGGAACATGATTTCTTCTCTGAAGCCTGGTGCGTTAGTACATGCTTCCTCCTGCTCCTGCTCCTGTTCAGCTCCCATGTTCACTGTGCCTCGGAGAATTATCATTATCACTGAAAAATCACTGCTCTATTTCTGTGCTTCTATATACCTCAAGAGTGTCATTTTTACAGTGGGTTGCATCATGTGATGTCAGAGCTTTAAAGAAAACAATTTCTTAATGGGAAATGTGGAGAAAGCACCAAAGAGCCCAGGGATACTTCATTTGAAATCAATAGAGATTTGGCCACTGACTTCAGTGGGAACAGAATTAGGTCCCGAGAGTACAACTTTGTGGCCCCAGAGACGCTGATTTACACAAACACTTCTTATTAAAAGAAGTAATACATTCCCCAAAACAGTAAGGAGAAGAGCATATAAATACTTAAGTGCTTCCCTCTGTGCCACCAGTACCTTTAGGCCTTGTTGCCCCTACTCAGTCCTTTTAACTGAGTCCTTTTAAAAGGAGAGACTTTCAGGCCCCAGAAAATCTCTTTCTGGTAAGAGAGGTGTTTTCAAATGGAAGCCCTGGGAGATCAGTGACAAGGGGGTTCACAGAGGAGAGGACTCT
>NW_010355661.1:0-2028 GCF_000700745.2 Antrostomus carolinensis | reverse complement strand
AGAGCCAACTAATGTCCCTCCACAGGGGCTCCACAGGTTCTACTTTTCCTCCCATATAGGCTGACTGACGAACAGAATCGAGTTAAGCTCAGAGCAGTTTTTCTTGACCTATACTTAGTTTGAATTCAATTCCTGTTTCAGGCTTAAAGAAGCACTAAAAAGCCTGAAATTTAGCTATTTTTTTTCCAAGTCTATAAACAGATCTAATAAAAGATATTACCCTTCCCTGCAAACTGGGCCCTTCTGGACAGGTACGTGGGTTTGTTCATTCAGTGGCAAATTTCAAGCTTCCCTGGCACACATATTACAGAGAAAAGCTCTGTGAGTCCTTTTACTGAACTTAAAAGAAGCTGGAAGACTAAATCATAAACATGTGTCAGATGTTCCAGCATCATGAGCTAGAAAACAGTTGCAAAACTGCAAAGGACTATTAGCCTATATATATATATATTATTAATCAAATAACAACAATAAATAATAAGCCAAGTCACACAAGGCCATTTGCATGCCCAGAGTCCTCAATATTTCATGAGGTTTCCTTTGAAATTAATGTGCCCAAAATGGGAGGCACAGAATGGGCCACAAATATCCATATTGATTTCTTTTGACACTATCTTGGCCTGAAAGCCCTGGCAAGAGGATCACTTTGTTCAGGAGCATTTTCAATGTTTCTGTGAAAAATTAGCAGAATGCTCAATTCCACTTTGAATTTGAAACATGAATCTGAAATGTACTGTGCTCAAGCTTTGCTGAAGAAACAATTTATTACAGCACTTAATCTGCCTGATGAAAGAAAAGGAGATTTTAGCCTGCTAATAAGCTGTATAGAAGCCATGACTAATTAACCTAATTATAGCAGTCTGTGACAAAATATGATTGTACTAAACCCATGCCTCAAATAACTGGAGTTGCCAAAAACTCAAAGGCTAATAAACCAACACACATTAATAGAACAGAAACACTAATGAAGTTGACACCAGCTATATTATTTATAGCAAAATCAATACTAAAATCATCACAAAAGACAATCTGAAGAGTATTCAGTATCTGATAATACAGAATTCACTATCTGAAAATCCTGAAACACAGAGGATCAGTGCAGATTATTGACCAGTGACTGCAACTCTTGCAGTTCATGGGGACAGCAGATCCACGCTGAGGCTGAAGCTACCTGTGGTGTGCAGCACACTGGGACACATTTACATCCTGTCACCTCACAGCTCAATAAAAGGGTAAATGCAGAGCAGCATTTCTTGGCATCACATGGTTTCCATCTCAACCACAAACCCCAAGATGAAGCTGAGTGGGCCAGGGCTCATCTCAAAGAGAATGAGTTCTTGCAAATCAACTCAGGTGGCAGGCCACTCTGGATAAGTCTCCAGGTACTCCATGCACACAATGATGACATGATAAATACTCAACACTGCATCAGTTTTGGATGCCAGAGGGATGACAGAGTGCAGGCTGGTGGTGGGGACAAAGCTGGGGCACGTAGCTGATGGAAGGGGTGAAGACTTTGTTCAACAACACCACTGACAGCATTTGAGCTCTGATGAGTAGAGGTTCCTTGCTGCTCGTCTCACAGCAGGCTCTGACACAGCATGCTGTGTGCTTTACACTCCATGTGCAGAAATGCCTCGTTACATCAAATGGTGATGCAAGAATAAAGTCTGAAGAATGAATTACTGGGAGCTGATGTTCCTTCTGGTGTTTCCAACCCTGAGATGGCAACTGTACCAACTTCATTAGAGTAGTGAGGCAGTTGCAACAATCCTGATGGAGCACACAGGGAACATAAAAGGCCATTTCACCCACGCTCAATGGAACTGGCCAGCACAGAAGGGAGTTTGCTTCACAAGGAAAACTCACTGCAAACTTAGGTGTCTGCTTGGAGAATGTACCACCTGTAGGCAAGACTAGGCAAGGCATTCCCGGGCACTACCACAGTAATATGTTTCCTAAGATGCACAAGAGGATCTCTAAAATGAGAAGCAGAGCCTGAGACCTCTGAAAGCTATGGTGGAAGAA
>NW_010355660.1:0-2020 GCF_000700745.2 Antrostomus carolinensis | reverse complement strand
TGGAATGGCTGAGTTATAAGTAGTCTTTCTCTGTCCATTTTCTGTGTGTAGTTTGTAGCACAGAAAAGCATTACTTGGCTCTAGGATGGAAAAATCCAGTCTCTGAAAACATCAGTCTGGTGGTCAAAGCATTCAGTGGTGAACTGGACCACTGGCTTCAAGTCCTTGCTCTTCAGACAAGAGAAATAAACTCATTCTTCTACTAGCAGGAGAATGACCTACCCTGTGGTCTCCTGCCTGTTCTGAGCTTGGGGTCTCACAGGCTTTGGCTGCTGGACGTGTTTATGTCACATCAGTAATTATCCACTGGAACAGAGATGCTACAAACTCGATACTGTCCATCTCAGCTGAGGGCCTTAGCCAAGAGGTTGTAGAGTCAGACTCTCTCTGTCCCAATAAATATTGCCTTGTTTGTACACGCTGGAGTGATGCCAACAGAAAAAATGCTGAGGGAATTGTACTGAGTGACCCAGAGCTTGGTGGTGAGAGCTCCAAATGCGTGAATGTGAGCTTCACATCTGAGCCCTGAATGGCCTTACAGGTGGATGCCTTGCTGGTGGTTCTCTTGGCTGTCCAGGCTGAGGTACGCTCATTCTCTCCCTGTCTCCTTCCTAATTTCTCAGTTTTTCAGGAGAAGCTTCAGTAGTCCATAGATTTGTCCCAGCTTGACAGAGACGATATCAGCTCTTGCAGGACAGGAAATCTATTTTCTGCCCTGCTCTGGGGCACACTCTGTTTGAAGACACCAGGGTCTGTGGGATGTCCATCTGGATGCCGCTGTAGGGCTCTGAGTGTTTGGCTCCCCTGGGTGTTTTTGATGTGAGGGCAGAATGTAACTTTTCTCAGATATTCAACACGACGGCTCGTGCGCTTTACTAATGGATTTAATTCTTTCTCCTATCCACAGGCACTTTGTGCAGTCATATGTGAGCTCTTCATATTAACCTTTGCATGAACAAAGCCTTACACACCCAAACCTATGGAAGCTGTCGCATCCAAAGGCCAAGAAAAGACACTAGGACATGGACTAGGAATAGTAATGACTTTCCAGACTCTGAAGTTGTTTCTGATCTGAAACATATTGATTAAATGTGTGTTTGGCCCAATCTCAAGCTTTGCTGTGTCCACAGCAAACAACCTGCTGGCACAGCTCTGGCTGCTGCCCAAATTCTCCACCCTCCTTCCAAGCAGGCACGCTGATACTCATTATCGCCTGCGTTCCCACTCTTGAACCCCAGCAGCAGCACAGCCTCCTGTCTGAAGGAGGATGTCCTGTCCTGGCAGCAGGATGTCTGAGCCAACAGCAGGGCCATTTCACTGCTGCACAGGCCATGTCACCCATATCCTTGCCCTCCAGCTCCTTCCATCACATGCAGCCATGCAAATCCTTTTGGTTTTCAACAGCAGACCCCACTATCTAACAGGGCATAAATTTTATTTTTCATCCCATTGTTACTACCCTGATTCTTAGGCTGGATTAGTGTAAATTTAGATAGGCTTTAAAAAAGACCCTCTTTCTATCCCCTCTTATTTCTCCAGCCACTCACTGCCAACCCTATAGATCAGCGTTTGCCTTTGTAATAAACACCCAAGCCCATCTGTGAGATTTCCTGCTTACACAGAAGCTGACAAGAACTTCTTTGACCCACTTCCTAAGATCTCTGTGTAGTCCTAGCTTTGGGAAGAACATTTTCTATCAAACCCTCGAGTACCTGAAGCCTGGCTCTTTAAAGCTGGGAGCTGTAATTGCAACACACCTGACCTAGATTAAGCAAATGACTGGTAGCAGAGTAGATATAAAGCTTCCAGGAAGTGAGGGAGGGAGTAATGAGGGGGAGTACAGGTGGGTAAAGGTGTGTGGGGTTTTTATGTTAGAAGAGCTATTTTTAGAGGCATGTTAGTAGCTGTGGGATGGGAATATAGGATGGGCTGAGAGGCATTTGCAAGGATTTTGTATACTTGTTGAACCAGAAGATGTTGTGGGGCTGATGAGTAGGTGGACTAGGCTGTTAGAGTGCTC
>NW_010355659.1:0-2019 GCF_000700745.2 Antrostomus carolinensis | reverse complement strand
AAGGGAGTGACTGAAATGGTAATTCAAAGATATTGATTCTCCTCATGTGGAAGCCTAATGTCAGGGGCAACACCTGCTACATAATCACTCTCTTCTTATTCTGCCTTGTGGCTGATGAGTTTGAGATAAACCAGTCAGGGTGCCCTGGGGAATCAAATGGAGGCGCTGCTGTTCCAGCGCAAGCCAGGTCAGCTGGGACCCTGGGAGAGTCACACAGGAAGGTGAGCGAGCCTCTTTGCTACATTTTGACAGCAAAATTAGGAATTTCAGAACAAGATGGTAAAAATGCAGCTGAAGGTAGCATGGGAGGGGTCTGGATGCAGGGGCATGTGGTGCTGGGGTACCTCTGAGGTGCTGAAATTAGGTTTTCTTGTTTACTAGTGCAATAGGGAACAACATGGGTTGCTGGTTTTGTTGGTTTATCAGTTGTTGGGCTGGTCTTGGTCCCTGTGAGTTGAGGACCGATGATTAAGGCCTTGTAGTTTCCCACTGCAACTGGCAGAGACAATTACGAGAGGTCCAGGAAGACTAAATGTTTTTCGTTTGTTTATTCCCTGCTCTGTATTTATACAAAGCCATCCTTGTCATTTTATACTGGGGAGGGGGGAGGGTTTGTCTGGTTTTGAGGATGCAAATTGCCATTGCACCTTGACCCTGCCCACAGGAGGAACAACCCACATAGCAGTATCTTATTGCTACTCGCCCAAGCCATGGTAGCAAGGAAGGGATGTAAATGGGACGGAGAGCAAGCCATGTTTCCAGTCTTCCTCCAGCCGGGAGGGAAGAGGTGTCGGGGGTGATATGCTGCAACCCAGATGTGATCTTTTGGGGCACAGAGGGCTGCTGTGCCACCTAGTTTGCCTCAGTCTATTGTCATGAGGATCTCTTTCATTTGAGTTCCTAATGCTGGTTTAAAACCTGTCTGGGATGATCTGCAATTTTACCAGCCCTGTCTCCTCCCTGGGTCACACCATGCTTGCAAAACCCACTGAGCGTCTGGGGGAAAGCCCTGCTGGCGAGCCTGGCTCGGTGCGTGCTCTTTCACAGCATGCAGAGGAGGTGGCAGCATCAAGCGGCCACTTTTTACATGGCCTCATCACTCTCTGCCTCACTGAGATGCCACCCTGAAAGAGCTGCATAGCTGAGGTGAAACCCACTTGCAGACGAAATGTGGGTTTTCAAGGATGGCTGTCTGCTTGCAAAAATTTCATGTGTAAATGCTGATTAGATGTTAAAAATGAAAATGTGTTCCTCTAACCAAAGAAATTATTTTAGGAGGGAATGAAGAAAAAGTTATTTGTATTTAAGATCAAAATAATGGATGTTTTGGAAAACAAAAACAAAACTAAACAAAAAAAGCCAATCACAACAAACAATTAGCAACCAGAGTGCTGGCACAGGGATAAATGTGTCTAAACCAGTCATGATGGAAATTAGGCCAGAAATGAGGATCACCACCATCAGTTAGATACCAGGAAAGCCTTGTGGCAGGGTTAGGGAAAGCTGGGAAGCTGACTGGTTTGAAGATGTAGTGTGATCGCTTTATGAAGTGTCAAAAACTTCCTCAAGAATGGGGCCTTGCAAGTGTTGTTCCTAAACTGGACTTCCTTATTATTAAAACAAGCCTCCGCTAGCACTCCCAGATGGCTCCAATGGTGCCAGCAATAGTGATCAACTTGAAAAGGAGCTGGTAAATGCAACTGCCAGGACACCTAAGCCAGAGCCGGACTCTCAAGATGACAAAATTTGAAATAGCAGTGGCATTGGTCTAAACCAGCCAATGTGTGCTGTGGTGACTGCGAGTGGTGGTGCAGCAGGGCCATTCCCACCAGGGCACCCTGAGGAAAACATCTCCAGGATGTGCACTGGGAAGCCGCTCCTCTCCATAGACTCTAACCTAGCACTTGCATCTGCAGAGGGTCACAAGCCCATCCTAAACATACTCTCCTGGCTCGAGCCAGAAACTCCTTGGCAGAAGACTTGATGGTAGAATGCTTTTTTTTTTCTTTTTTTTTTTTT
>NW_010355658.1:0-2025 GCF_000700745.2 Antrostomus carolinensis | reverse complement strand
AAAGCATCTTGGGAAGAACAATGTTATTCTGTCACTTCAGGGTATTTACTGCAGGGCAGTCCACCCTTTAAATCTGAACCTGGCCCATGAAGTATTTCTGGGCTTATTTGTGCTCTCCCGAGCTGATGTAAGGTTCCTAATCTCTGTTTGTCATCATAGCAACAAAGAAACAACCCCAATCACAATAAGGAGGTAGGTGGTGGTGGTTCACAGATCCCAAGATGTTGCAAAGTAACCAGAAGAGAAAGATCAAGTAGTGCACAGGACAGACAGGAGGGAAAAAAGTGAGCAACTGCACCAAATCTCCCTCACACTTTTCAAAAACCCAAGTCTGGCTTTTCTGCTGTCTGGAGTTGCAGTTTAGCAAGGCACAGCGTTATGAGTTAGAGCATTTCTGAACAAAGGATCTGGCTGAGCGCTCTGGCAGCAAGTCTGCCATTCTCGGGGAAAGACATGAGCTCGCTCACGTTCCCAGTGTCTAACCTCTCCCTGCTAAGCTGTGGCACTGGGCAGGTGGTGAAAAAAGACTAGGAGAAACTGGAACTGCATTATGAGCCAGAGGTGAGTTGCTGTTAGAAAATTCTCCATAGTAGCTCTGAGATTAAATATTTTCCATGTCAGAATGTTAACCAATGTTGAAATAATCCTTTTAATGACAAATTATTTTACAATATCTTATTTGCAATGAAAATCAAAATGCAATAACCAATGGTGTAATATAATAAGAGATGCACATCTGCTGTAGCTAAAACTGGAGAATCTTAACAAAATTACGGTTTGGGAAGGCAAAACACACACAAAAATATATTTCTGAAGGGAAAATCATTGTCTCTGTGTTGTTAAATGTCAGATGAATAGGTAAAGGTAAACCTGCTAGTTCTAGCATTTGTGTACGGGTTTTTTGAGCCTACATCTGTTATACTGATTTAAAATAATACTTTGTTTGAATAGCACATTCCATCAGAGTGTCACAGCAGCTAAAAAACCAGACTCACTTATATGATGCACTGCAGCGTTGCGATGAAAAGCAAATACATTAGAGCCACAGCCAAAGACAGCTTTTTCCTGTGAGTTCACACCAACAGCACTCTGCACAGTGGCCCTAACCTGACTCACTGGATCTTCAGAATCATTTCTGAAAGGATCATATTTTGATCCAGCTACACAGAAAAAAATAAACAAAACCAAAACACCAACCCCAAAACCTAAAATCTGCAGGATGCAGATCAAAATTTACCCCAAACTTCCCTCCCAGCTTCAGCACCGCAGTTCTAGAGTCAGAAGAGTTAGGAAGAAAGCATCAGCTCTGTATTTTTTCATTCTGCTTTCAGGTGCATTTTGAATCTCTGCTGTAGCTCCCATAAGAATCAGGACTGCTCACCTTGTTAAGCACTGCTATCAGAACAAATACTCTAAAATGTAGCTTTTGGTCATCAGGAGCCAGAATATGACACCCTAACTTTACATTAAAGAAAATATGTGAACATCCCAATTAAGAGAATAATTTGGAAATCATTGCCTTATTAGTTGCATTCAAGAAGCCAAAGTTTCCCTAGAGAAATGTTGTATGCTTGTATTACAGTTTTCTCCCAGTGGCCCAGAAAACTGTTCTGCTCTATCAGAACCCTTCTCACCTGCCTCATTCAAGGCATACCAACAGACAACAGTCTCAAAGCCTTTACCTTACCTACACCTTTCTAGGGCAGCCATTCCTCTAACCTCTGAGGCCATGGGGATGCATCTCAGGCTGAGATGGACTCCCCCAGCCAAGATAGTATAATCTGTTGGAGATGCATGTCTGTTGTTTCCCTTCCTACAACAAAGCATGCTAGAATTTCTGAGGGAAACTCCAGATCTTAAAAGAGGCTCCATATTAAGACCATTTTACAGCAACTCCCTCTTCATTGTGTAATTATTAATCTCCTCTCTGCTCCTGCTGACTTGAGGGCTCATGTGAGGAAGATAAAAATTTCTGGAGCTAGGAGGGGCCAGGTTTATCTATTCACAGAGGATACAGCATAAAAG
>NW_010355657.1:0-1877 GCF_000700745.2 Antrostomus carolinensis | reverse complement strand
TGTGGCTTTGTGGTAGGAGAAGGAGCTACATCTTGGATTGTAAATAATTTCATTAACTAATCCCTTTTCCTGAGTTGGAGAGTCCAGTTTGTTGAATTAGTACATTTTCAATCAGTATTGATATTACCATCAATAAGAAAACAGGATGAGATCCTAAGAACATGGAATTTATCACTAAAACATTGGCTAATTTAACTCCATTTAACATCTACCTTCATCAATTACCCTATCTGTAAAAATAAAAGAACTATACCTCACTGTGATATAATCCTGCTCAGGTCCTATCTAGTTTAAATAATTTTTAGATTTATTGTGTTTATCAGCATTGAAAGAAGCATTTTATACTTCATGCAAGTATAAAATAACTAAGAAAGAGGACAGTTCAGAACTTTAGAAAAGAGTATGGATTTTATTTTGTCCAAATAAATACTTTGCTAGATTTCACATAAAAAATAGCTTAGCAATTTCCCTGTTCAGTTCAATTTTCTCTGAAATTAAAAAGCACCAGAATACAGCTGAGAAAATAAGCTCTGGCTAGTTGTACTTTGTTTACATTTTATTTATGTGGATCAGCTGCAAAAATATGCTATCCATCTTTAATGAACTTTTGTACTAAAGACAGTGAGTTTATGAGGACTAAACCCTGCGAATAATATTGGACTTCATAACTAAGTCAGCACAGTAGGACTAAAATGCTTTATTGGATCTTATTCACAAGAGGTTTATACTATACTGCTGATACCTTCCTTTTCACTTAATCACTTTTATGAACATAAGCTGAGCCCCTACTGCAACCTGCCACCAGAGAGCTTAGCAGTCTAAATGATACTTCACTGAAGCTTCAGAAAGTCTCCTTGTGCTGGAAAAAACACACTAAATCACAGCAACCTAACCCTCTTGGTTTCTTATTTGCTTTAGAAAGTATTTGTCTCCACTCTTCTTTGGTAGGATTATATGCATGAACAGAGACATTATTGAAATCTATCTGTCATTCATCTGTATTGCCACAGCCTGCTTTGTCTTTAGGTAACGCAGGAAGCACAAGGTCATTTATTTGCATTTCCCCAGGGCAAGAATTTTAGTAACAAGGTTTTGTAACCTAGGTGACTTTATATTAGTAATATTATTACATCACCTTTATATTCTATAGACATCGTTATGGCACTTGTCACTGTCACAAGTGTCAATAGTTATCCCTCAATTTATGACAGCAGTTGGACCTTTAAAGTATTTTTTACTTACCCAAGCACCCCTTTACTTGAATCCTTGTGCAAGCAGGGGCCTGAGGGATTTGCAAGGACACCACGTTTGTACTAGGGAATTAAACATGCCATGAGCTACCCTCTGGCACTGAAACCAACTGGCCTACAACTGATCGTGCTCATACACCTGAATGTTCTTGGCCTGCAGAAGAGCTTGCTTACACTCAGACTGCCTATGGGAAATGATCCCAGCCCTATAAAGCTCCCAAACCACTTCCAGAGACTGGGAGAGTGCCAGTTGATTTAGGCCAGAACCAGGGCATGAAGTACACTAGCAATTCACCACGACAAGCAGGCTCCACACTACTAATAAAGACATGGACTTTGGTTGCTCTGGGCTTGTGTCTCAGTTCTCTGTCAGGGATTATGGTACTTCACTGGAACATTTTGAATCTCCAGATAATGAAGATCATATGATGCTCAAACACAATAGCAATGGGGAGGGGCAGCAGGGGTGTAGAGGTACCAAAGAAATAAGACACTCTTGCCATACTGAAAATAGACACATTATGCCTTGCAGAAGTAATTGAGACTAGTAATACTGTCAGATGAGTGCTTCTTGGTAGTATAATGAAAAGCATCAGCACACTTTAACTTGCACGAGAGTGCAGGAAT
>NW_010355656.1:0-1892 GCF_000700745.2 Antrostomus carolinensis | reverse complement strand
TGCCTTACCCAATGTCATAAACATCAGGAAAAGTAGATGCACAGAAGGTCTGAAAATTGTTTCAGAGTGTGGAACGGTTCTTGCTACACAAGCTTGCTCTGATCTACAGCTAAGCCCTTGGTTTCAGAAAAGCTGAGGTGACCATTGGGGCAGCAGAGGGAACAACATGAGACAAAAGAATCTGCAGCTGCCTCATCTCTCAGAGTACTGAGAAGAATGCAGGGAAGGAAAGATAGGCAAAAAGGAGCAAGATCCCAAGGCTGCTTCTGGCTTTGGACTGGGCCTTGGAAATTTTGCCATAAAACAGTTTCCATTTCACACCTACATTCCATTAGCCAAGCAGAGTTACTGAAGCAAACCAAGGCTGCTTTTGTGGTTTAGGAAGCTATGAAATCAGTTTCATTGATCATTTGGTAATGGTACTCCTGGAAGAGAAGACAAATGCTTCTTGGCCCATACAAACAGAAAACTTTAACAATTGTGTTGTGATTGGCAGCATCTGCAGGTAGCAACACAATAAAGCCCGAATCGTTAACAGACCCCTGCCTGCTTCTGGATAAGCTACAGTCACCCACAACCAGGGCCTTGGGAAAATCAGAGCTGGATCCCCAGCTACAAAGGCCATGGCAAAACATCAGCTAGCTTTAAAGCAGCTCTCTGCCCTATGGCAGGCTTGCAAGTCTTGCATATTTCTAGTTTGGCTCTTCCTATTTCTTGATTCTCCTCATAACAGACTGACTGAAAAGCAGGGAGTCAGTCATTGTTTATTTCAGCAATTCTTCATTCATGTTACAGACATGAAGCCCAGGGCAGATCTCTTTCCCACTCAGAGCTGTACAGCGTACAACCTGCAGGATGAGCAAGCACATGTATCCTCCCATGTCCTCTCTCTAGCACAGCAGCTCAATAATCCTCACCTGAAAGGAAAAAGCAAACCAACGAACCCCACAATAACCAACAGCTCTGGCTGTGCCAATAGCAGAAGATTATTGTGAGACTGCAGACTCCTGCTAACAAATCTCAGAGCAGTAGCCTGCATGAGTAGCAGAAAAGCGTGCAGGTATTTAATATCTAAATTAAACCCAGACCCACAGAATGGCTCTTCATCCAGAAACTACCTGTCTGCAAGCTGCTGCAGCTGCACTGTGCTTGTAAAAGCCACATGATCTATAGCTTCCAGTAAATCAGAATAGTAAGTTTCCCCTTTACCTTTTTGGTCAGAAGTTTCTAAGACAGGATTACCACTCCATCTAAAGCTCCTGAGCAAATAACAACTGTTAGGAAATTTTCCAGAGGATTGCCAGGTTTCATACTGCACATGCTTATCCCCACTGATCTTCAAGAGGCTGGGGTTTTTTTACTTACAGAAGTGCACACCTTCCCCAAGAGTAAAACTCCTCTCTCCGTCCCTAGCACTACGCAGGCAGACACGGAGCGGTTTGCGCTGCAGTATCATGTGCTGCACTGCTGCCTCACACTGACCGCAGCATCCGCTTTCCTGTCACATCTGGTTCCACCTCATTGCGACAGGAGGGAAACATATTCCCCATGTCACTGCCCTCAGCCCCACTCAAACTGAAAGGAAGAAGAAAGTACCCACATTGGCTGTGGTTTTGGGCGATGCTTAGGAGTCCTACAGAACAGCAGCAACTGGGCCGGAGGTGAGCTCATCCTCCGTGAGCCTGCGGCTCTGCTGATGTCATCACACAACTCGGTGGCAGGAAGTGATACGGGAGATGGAGCCGGGGAGGAAACTGAATCGAGCAACTGAGGTTATCTACTCTGGCATTTTATCGTGTGGCATTTCCAGGGACCTCCTAAGAACCCAAGGTTGGGTTTGGCTGCCCAACATCAGTTAGCTTGCTTCGCACGCCACGCTCAACAGTGCCAAC
>NW_010355655.1:0-1998 GCF_000700745.2 Antrostomus carolinensis | reverse complement strand
GGTAGATGACATCAGTTGCTTTAGCCTTAAACATAGTTGCAACATAGTTGCATTTACCCTGTGTATATATAAATCTGAGATTTACATTAGTAGCATGGCAGAGAAAGTCCATGACATATCAAGGATTTAATCAGTATCTAGTTTTCCAGACAGATATTTAATGAAAAAAATAATCCTGCATATTGTGTAGCCTGTTTTGTAGGAAATGAGACTTAGGCCATTGTACTGTGCACTCACTCGAGGAGGAGGGTTAGCTTGGTGGTTACCTGTTCTGCTGGGAGCACACACACCTACAGACCAGGCTACAACTTGTCAAGATCTTAAGCAAGATATATGGCAGGTTATGAGGACACTCTGAGTGGAAGGCGATTTACAGAACGTGGAGATCAGTTGTAGGTGCTGTGGGATGGTGTATGATCCTGCAGGGCAGGGGAAGGAGCTCAGCATCTTACTGAGAGGCACTGCAGGCAGGTGAAGTTGTAGGACACACCTGTGTAAGGCTTCTTCGGTCATCTACTTGTACAGCAACTTATGTCGCTCTACAGGTATTTAAAGAAAAATTTGCCAAGTATTTTCTCTTTTGCTGTGCACAGCTGAATTGTTAAGCAATGTGGAAACACAAGTCAGATATGAAAAAGGGTGTTTACTTGCTAGTACAGCTGGAAGTGCATGTTTTTTCTGTCCTTTTTTTACAGGTGCTTTTTCTTAATAAAGAAGATAAGTGTCTTAACAGTATTTCACAAATAAAAACGAAGTGCCTTTAATATATCATGCTTTCAGAGGTTCTGTTCAGTGCCATGCACAATAAATAAAGACTAATAACCAAATACTTTTTTTTTTTAGTTATTTTATTGCATACCATTTACACAGTAGTACGTTTACTCCTGATGCTTGATGCTTATGGTAGTGGCATTTTTCTCATGTGATTTTTGTCAGAGAAACAAATTAGTACCTTGAGAATTGCAGAAATGTTAATAATTTTTCTTCTCATCTTTCAGTTTGAGTTCTCAGACTGAATGAGCTATTTATCATTCTGCTACCTGGCAGAAAGTTTAAGGCAATCCTACTTCATTTATATCCAAGGCATAACTAAAAATTGTATCATTGTTCCCAAGGAGCAGATACAATGTGCTTTCTCGTTTCATAAGTAGAGCTAAATCTGGTTCTCTTTTTAGTTCTTGGGCATGCACTGACAAGCTGAAAATCCTGTAATGAAGAATCGCATCATTCGTTTAATTGGTGTTCTGCATGATAGAAACAAGGGCAGATGGAACTCCTTGCTCTGCCCAGTAAATCCAGGCCTGTGGAACTTACTTTGAAGTGGTGACATTTTTATGTTCTCTGGAGTAGAAATGATTTGCTCTTTCTAGACCAGATGAATTAGAGTTTAGAAGATAATGCAGGCTGCCTCAGAAACCCAGAAGTCAGCAATCAGAAAACTTAAATGATGTAGAACTCATAATTTTGTGCAATCTTTCTTTCTGTTGATTAAATCTGAACCTTTTGGCAGTTCTCAGAACACTTTTATCAGATGCTTCAGTGGCAGATTGAAGATCTTCATGTCCAGAGGTAAATGGGGTTTTTACCATAACTCTAACAGAATCGGTTGAATATGCTTTGCTGATGTTATTCTGGAGGATAAAAGTTGATTTCTTTCTTTTACTAACAGAAATATTTAACGGGTCTTTGACAAACCTAAACTTGGAGGCCCGTGACAAATCGTTGGAGCTTGGTCCATTCCGGCATACCTTTTTGATTTGGTGCTTTTCTTTTTGGCAAATGCTTCTATTGCAGCCATTTTTTCAAACTGTCAAATTATCTTTCTGAGCAAATCTAGTATTGCTACAATACATGGGAGGGAGTGAGTAAACATTTGGTATTTCCTACTTCCTGACATCTTTTTTCTCAAATAGGAAAGCACAGTACTTAATAATCTAGTTTTGTCATTCAGTGAACAGACAGTTTTGAAGACATAGAATCATAGAATCATAGAATAGA
>NW_010355654.1:0-2009 GCF_000700745.2 Antrostomus carolinensis | reverse complement strand
GTTTGGCTGCCAGCTGAGTTAAACCACAACAGTGCTGAGGGGTTACACTAAGGGAAAGCCAGCTGCCTGCATCCCCTTCTCCTTATGTGTTGCCTCTTGGACATGGTTGAAGAGAGATATTGAGGTTACTCTAAGCCCACCTGGTGGTTGTTATGATCTTAAATGTCTCATAGTCATTGCCCAGGTTTCATTCTGGAGGTGAAGACCTGGTGCTGCCTGGTACCTGTGTGGGATGGTGTGTCAGCCCTGGGGCTCCCCTCCCTGCACCTCCTCTCATTTCCAGGATGGCCTGGTGTTAACATCTGGTCCCAGAATATGAGCATGGCTGCGAAATCTGCAGAAAAACATTAATACTCCTTATTGATTGAGGGTAGTTGCCATCAAGTTGTTAGTACCGTAAATATTAGTCATTGCCAGGAGGCACCAGTTCCAGCTGTGCCCGATCACTCCTGCCTGGCACATGTGCTGCTCACCGCCTGCTGCTGGGGGATGGAGGAGGCTCAGGGCTCTGCTCCAACAGAGGCTGCAGCTCGTCTGCCTGATCTTGATTTGTTTGGGCCTTTTCTCTAAGGACCAAGCAGTGACAAATGGTTTAAAAATGATCCCCGTGAACTATACAGTCTCTTGTCAGTATTAGCTGCTTACCGCTGCTAAAGAAAGAAGAAATGACTGATACTATCAAACACAGCTTTTGAAAACCTGCATAGGAACACACCAATCCTTCAAAAATATTTCATCTTTTTTCTCTCTGATTTCTTTAACACTCAGGTGCTTCCTTTCTTTTTTTCTTTCCCAGCAATTTTAAGGACTGGCAATTTATTTTTTAAAGAAAAAGCTCACCTTCTCAGAGTCTCATGACTCTGGTGACTGAGCAGTGGGAAAAACACTAAATATCACAAGATGCATAATTAAATCACAGGCATCCTGCAGTTTCCTGAGATTTTGTCCTGAGAATGTTTTCCTGATCTCAAAAGCAGCTAACATTTTTATCCTGGCTAGGGAAAGGCAATCACCTCTAATCTAATCTAATTTAATTTAATTTAGGGCTTGCAACAAAGCTAACTCATGACCAAACTGTTTTCTTTTAATTTCATGGTAGTATAATCCATTGCTATATCCTAGGCAAATTACTGATCTCAGCTCATGTAAAAATACAAAATTTATTTACAAAAAGCATAGACTAAAGTATTGGACAGCTACTCAAAGAATGTCTGTTTTGTTCAAATTCAGAATAGCATGTGCATTGAAGAAATCCTATGAAAAATATTATTTCAAACTAGTAGGGCTCCTCACTAAATATTTTTTGAGAAAAAATAATAGCTGGAGAAGCATGAAACAAGCTCTTCATGCAGCGAAGCGCACAATGTTTCCCAAGACAGCACCATCTACATTAATTACTAGTTCCCCTTCCCCTTAACAGTTCCTTCTTAAAGAGGAATTTACAAAATCAAAATAGCTTCAAATGTTTTGCATGGTGCAAATTCTTTTAACCATTCTGCCTCTGTAACTGAATACAATGACTCAAATGCAACAGAGAAAAGTTCTTGAAACAGGTTCACAGAAGGGGTTTAGAAACAGCTTTCTTGCCCTGCTTTAATTTGACTGTTAGCTTCCAGGAATCACAGAGCGAGTCTTTATTTTTTTTTTCCACAGCTTAAGATTTTTTTTTATACTGCTGCCAATCTTTTTTTAAGGAGTTTAGCTCCTTTCTGTCCAGTAAGACATTCCCGCTGTACTGCTGCCTGGGAAGGCCTCTTGCGTGGCCGGGCTGCATCTGTTCTCACCACGCTTTACAGACCTCACCCTGATCTGTGCCCGGGCCCGTGAGCTCTGGGGGTTTTATCTGCAATAATCACCTTGCACATTTATGGCTCTGTGCAATAAAACCTCTGGCAGCTTGTTTTCTTGAAGGAGCATGCTCAGCCTGACAGAATACGAGTTCACTGATTTGCTCCTCTCTCAGCTTTCTGGAACACGACAGCGCCTAGCCTTTCATTATTTTTTTTTTT
>NW_010355653.1:0-1906 GCF_000700745.2 Antrostomus carolinensis | reverse complement strand
CAGGTTGGAAGGGACCTCAAAAGATCATCTCATCCAAGCTTTCGTGGGAAAGGCAGCCTAGGTGAAATGATCTAGCATCCTGTCCAGTTACATCTTGAAAACTTTCAGTGATGGGGAGTCTACCATGGGGAGGTTGTTCCAGTGTTGTTCAAATTTCTTTCTTATATCAAGATGAAAGCTGTCCTGAAGCTTCTCTCCTTTTCCTTCCTCGGTAAACAAGGAAATCATGTGTAGTAGAAGACAGGGCTGAGGCTGAAGACATAGTGGAAATAAGAAGCATTACTTTAATTCTCACACTGATCTGTCTACCTTGGGACAGTATTTTCCTTTACATATGTACTTATTCATAAGATTCTATTAAGACATCACAATTCTGCAAAATAGAATTTTCTCATTGGTCTAGCAGACATTCTTAAGGTTTCTTACAGGCTGTGAGAATGCATGAGGTGTACTAGAAACATACAGAATGCATTCTAAATATGCATTTATTTTACCTTCATGTTAGCTGTAGCACCTGGAACTGGATGTCATACCAGGCCTGCAGCAGAAGACAACAATTCTAACCAATAAAAAGGCCTGAAGAGAGGTGGCTTTTTAGTGATTTAATCTGAGTTTGACATCTTACATTTCCATTTTTATCAGCAGATCTTCTTGATTGTTCTAATGGTTCTGAAACTACTTTCCAAATTATCTTAATAGTCTGATGATAAAGTATTTGAATAGTTTATTTTTTCCTTCCTACCATGAAATGTTTTTTCTCCAGCTGTAACTAACAGAATGTGAGAATGAAGATACAAACCTTATGTGGTTTTTGAAGATATGTTTCAATGCTTAGCATTGTATGAAACACTCTCTGTGGTGGAATAATCTGTGGAAAATGATTTTCTTCTTATTAATGTGAATTAAAAATGTCTGCCTGATTCTTCCACAGCTCAGTTTTCCTTTAAACATCCTGACTTTCTCATAATAGGGATCTGTGGAGCTGAACTTCATATCAACTATCTGGCATTGATCACTATGCTCCTAATCTCCGAATAAATTTAACAGCTGCTCCCAACTGTAAATGCTGCGTAGAGAATCTGGATCAAGATCTTTATCTGATGCCAACTGACATCTCTATTATAACCAATAAAGTTCTGATTAGCCACTGTGGTAGTCCTTCATAAATATGTAACATGACAATCAGTGACAGTATTATGACACTGTATTACAACAACTCACAGAGAGCATTATTGAATATTATTGAAAAGTGAAATAAATAGTTTTTTCCATTATTCAACAGATTTCTGACTGTCCTATCAATGGAAAGTGTCTCTTCCCCTCCCTCTCAAACTTTTTCCCAGTTTTTCCAGGATGAAAAGGGATAATGTAGGGTGAACAATGGAGGCTGAGCAAGTAGGAAGGCATATCACACAGTTCACGAGAATAGAATAAAACAGAGATAGACACTGTGATGGTTGGATCATAGAATTTATAGATTAAGTGATTGCATAGAAGTGAATTGTGACCTTAATTTGTAATTTTGGGCCAGGAAGCTGGGAAGTTTATCATAATATATTGCTGAAATACTGAGGGGCAACACCAGAAGCTTGGAAGACTTTTGGGAAGAAAACCTAGGACTCATAAAAGCTAAGTCTCATTTTTGCCAGCGGGTACCAACATGCCTACAATTCATTGGAAAACAGAAGCTCAGGAATCTTCCAGAGCTGTGGAAAATTGTATTTAAAATGTTTATAGTGATATGCATGGGGAGCAAATGTGAATGCATGAGAGCAAAATACCAGCGGGAGAAGGGCTATTAAAATGGCATGTGTTGCTGACACCTATAGGTGTCAGAGCTGAAATGGAGGCAATGACTAAATCCTGGGGACTCACAGAGGTTGGATAAGAGAGAGGTACATCACAG
>NW_010355652.1:0-1965 GCF_000700745.2 Antrostomus carolinensis | reverse complement strand
ATATATATATATATAATTTGCATGCAAGAAACTGGTCATCACTCCAATCAATCATTCTGTTTATACTAACTGATGGTGTAATAGCAATGAACAATGAAAGTAATGAATTTTGTGATTAGTAGTTGATTGACGAAAGGCAGCAAAAAAAGTCATAAAAAACTCCCACGAGCCTGGTACCCCGTGTTGTTCCTACTTTTTATTATGCTGTATCCTAACCAACCAATTTGTTGTGCAGTATTTATGGAATAAGCTTTATAAGAGCATCCAATACTAGATTTTTCAAATGTAAATGTAACTTCTGAATAAAAGATGGTTCCCATCACACACCTAGTTGTATATGACAACAATGCTTCCAGCCACATCACGATGATGGAACTATAAGGACAAGGTGACCAGAGCTGCTCCCTCAGCCACAGCTGCTTCCACCTTATGGCTCACAGCCCAGGGCAGCAGCATGCACAGGATTCAGTGCTGTGCACCAGAGGTCCACACACCTTACAGACTAAATAATCCAATCCCAACCAATAGCTAGAACAGATTCATTGCCTATATTTTTCTCACATCCTCAGCTTTAATGAATCACAGCAATAATGGCTTATTAAAAAACATGAGCTTTTTGTTTAATTAATTGAAGTCACTATTCAGTAATCCATGGCTATTTTTAGTTGTATTTGCATTGTAACAGTGACATCCACTGGCCGATGTAAATAGCACCAGGTTATATTCCACTGAATGAGACTTTGCTATTAAACTGATGGGGACTTTAAATACCTGAACAGATTTATTTAGGATTAAAGTAAATAAATTGTTCAATGTCCGGTGAAACATGGAATATTTTAGAGATTATGGTACTATAATAACAAACATTTTACATTTAAGCCTAATCTCTTCAGGTAAGGAGATGAAACTAAGTAAAACTAAAACATAGCAGCAAAAGAAAAATAAACTGAAAATAAATATTAATTTCAAAAATTAGTAATGATGAGCAAATACTTATTAATTCTGAGGATGTCTGCTACATCTGCTTTTCAGTCATTCAGTTTCCAAGAAAAATAATAATGTAGGATTTCTTGACATGTTAGAATTGAACTCAATTCTGGATACTGCAAAAAAGAGATTCCCTTTTTAAGAGGGAAAATTTATACCAGTGATAAAGATAGAATCGTAACAATATAATAATACTAGAATGATAAGCAACAGCAAGAACAAATCATGTGTCTGTAGTAGAGAGGATAAGGAGCAGAGGAAATACACACCGTTAAAGATTATCTGATGCTTTGAGCTTAGGAGGTTGCAAGATAATCACCTTCCAAGAAAGAAGTACATTGTGTGAGAAATCAGATAAGTTAAAGTAAGAAAGTTAAATTTAGATAAAAAAAGATTACAAATCCATTTCCTGTTTGCTGATAGCTCGTGGAAGAATTAAATGGAAAAGGAGCAAAAGAAAGAAAATGTGTGTAAAAACCTAATATATAGAAGTATTTGTGTTCTGAACAAAATGCTGCAAATTCTGAATACTCCTAAGAGAGCTGACATAACTTCACAACTAGCATCTTCAGGAACGGTTAAACCAAGTTAAAATTTTGCACTGTTCTTTTGAAATGTATGGCTCTAGTAGTCTAGCATTTTTTTTCCTTCCCCCACAAAGAAAAATCACAGCGTGCTCCCTGTAAGCTGTCTATCCTGTCAGGAACGTACACAAATAAAGACAATCCCTATTCCTACAAACACTGTGTGTCTGGTCCTCTTCGCTGGACTTAAAGAGGAGGACCACCCTGGTGACGTGTCAGGAAAAGTGCTAATAACATAAATCAGTTAATCTTGGTGTTGATGGATCTGCAAGAAAGGAGTCGCAGGGGGGAAACTGTTTATGCTGTGAAAAGGAGCCTGTGTTCACAGAAAAAAGCCACAGACAAGAAATGGATGAGGACAAGGAATGTAGGCTTGGATGGTTGAACATTTTTT
>NW_010355651.1:0-2024 GCF_000700745.2 Antrostomus carolinensis | reverse complement strand
ATTCCCAAGCCCTGAGTCATTCTAACTTTTTATACTTGTGCAAAAAGATGAATGCAATAAACAGTCTGTAAAACTGGTGTCCTGTCCCAACTGCGTTATTGTCCTGGTTTTGCTACGATAGGGTCCATTTTCTTCTTAGTAACTCCAAGAGTGTTGGGGTTTGGTTTCAGTGTGGGATTTTTGGATCAGGTGGTTGCTTTACGCGCTGCAATGCAGCTTGGAACGTTCAAATTCAGAATTAAACTTAGTCTCCAGTCCAGCAGCTGGAAGCGGTGTCTCCACAGCTGTAGGTTTGCTTGAGGAAAGCTTTGGAGATGTTCCTTTCCAGAGGAGTGTGTTGTTACACATCTATAATGGGAAGTAACTTGGTACACCTGGATTAAAGCTGTTTTCAGACTTGCAACTGCTTGAAACGAGACTTTAATTTTAGCTTTTCTTTGAATATTCTGAAAGAGCAGAAGGGCATAAAGGAAAGGATAAATGGAACAACAATTCTTCTCATAAAGTGTACGTTTCAGGGTCTAATCCTGCATCCCCACCGTGCTTTAAACACCCAGTGAAATCAGAAACACAGCGTGCACAGTGCTTGGGGGGAAAAAAAGGTCTCACTGTGGGCAGCAAAATCTTCCTCCAAGCAAAGAGGGTGTTAGAGCTCTAAGATGTGTCTTTGGTAATTTAAGCTAGAGTAACCATGTGGTCACAGAGGAGATTAACATTCCTTGGCCAGAGAGGACGAGCTTTTATTTTGAAAGCCACCTGGGTTCCACTTAAAAGTAGTAGAATACTTCAG
Source organism: Antrostomus carolinensis (assembly GCF_000700745.2). Classification (NCBI taxonomy): domain Eukaryota; kingdom Metazoa; phylum Chordata; class Aves; order Caprimulgiformes; family Caprimulgidae; genus Antrostomus; species Antrostomus carolinensis. The sequence continues at coordinate 1,234 of NW_010355651.1, read as the reverse complement.
GATTTATTACAAGCGGGCAGGCTCCTATTTAACAATGTCAAGACGTGGCTGTGGAAACACACACGCTTTTCTTCTTTGGAGACATGCAACACACGACATTTTGTCCATGTGCAGCTCTTGCTGTTCTCCAACATCAAACCAGCAAGAAGTTTGGCCATGGAGGATACCTAATATTTGGAGTTTTATACGCAGTGTCTCCAATTTATGCGCTTAGAATCATGAAGATGACTTATGATGTGTTGTGTTTGCATTGGCAACAGCTCAAACCCAGAAATATATTTCAGGCTTGGCTTTCCAGATATTATCTCAAGTCATTTAAAAGTTCATTATAGGGCACCCGCTAGTGCTGCTATAGTAAAGGGGCTGTCAGCATTTTTCAAGGGTTTATAACTCAGCCATTAAGAAAAAAAAAAGAGAATTCTCTGTGGGCTGAAACTTGGCATTCAGGGTCTAGGCCCAGCAGTAAATTGTTTTTACAAATTAAAAAAAAATCAGTTTGACTATTATTAAATTATAGGTGGGCTAAATTTTATTTCGAACTTTGTCAGACTATTCTCTCCTACTTCTGTAAATGGAAACGTTTCCAAAATGTTTTTATAGAGTGCTACTCTAAAATACGGACCAGCTTTTGTTATGTTCTTGAAACTTGGGGGTTTAACTTAAAATCTAATAACAGTGCTTATCCCAGCATAGCACTTTTCACCTTCAAAGTGCTTTATGAGCATTATCTCATTAATGTACATAACAGCCTCCCCATGATGTAAGAGGGATTATTATCCTCACTTTATAGCTGGAGACATTGAGCCAAAAAGGTTTAGGGCTGTTTTGAAAAGGACTTGGTTGCACAAATCCCATGTGAGCTTTGATTGGCTTTGGGTGTCTACTTCCCTTTGGCTCTTTGAAAAAATCACAACCGAAGTGATTCACCCCAAACTACTCAGAGCCAGGATTAAAACTCAGACTTTCCAATGGCCGGTGCCACTAGACGGTTTAATTCTCAGAAGCACAGTAATTACTTTGTACAGAAGGACTGTCCTGTTTCTAAGAAATTATTCTTTAGTTCAGAGGGAGCAAACTCGGAGCATCTGGGGAGCTCCTTGGTGGCAGGGAGGCTGTCAAATGCAAGATGGTGAGATGTGATGCGCTGTAAGACCATGGCCATGCGACGCGGCGTCTTCACGTGCGCGAGCAGTGGGTTCATCCCCATCTCATTGACCCTGTTCCCCTCCTGCTG
>NW_010355650.1:0-1994 GCF_000700745.2 Antrostomus carolinensis | reverse complement strand
TGCTCTAAAACAACAAACCATAGACTTACCTGAAGTGGTTTTTATTTTCACAACAAGGGATATTCCCTGCGCTACACACATACACACAACGCACGCACACAAACACACATACTAACCAATGGAAAAGCAAGATATGAGGGTTTGATGCTCTGCTGTGACATGAATAATTGTTGCATCGTGTAACTTCCTACATCTTGGTTTTAATTTGCAGTGAACCAAACAAAGATATTTGCAATTTTTAAATAAGCACTCTATGTAATAAATAGGAACATTGTGCATGAATGCTGTTTCTTCCCCTTTTCTTTAGAAGACATTATTAGCTCTGACAGCATGCAGCTCAGGTTTGGAGGAGAGGATTTTGTAAAGGGATGACAGACAGGAAGGGCAGCAATCATGGGCTTCTTGGGCTAAAGCTTTTTTTTTTCTTTTTTATCAGAATGTTCTGTTCGATGCCATTTATCCTTGATGATAGAAAATTGCTCTGTTGCCAGGACGCTGCTGCTGAAATAGAGGGCAGGAGCCACATTTCCATTTTGCAGCTTGAAAGCTATTCAAATGAATTTGCAGAAAGGGGGAAAAATCTAGAGATAAACAAATGAGAATAAATCGAGTTCCCCTTTCCTCTTTCTTTCTTTCTCTCTCTGTTTCTTCCTTTCTCCTTTTTGGGGGTGTGTATGTGTGTATGCCTGAAGGAACCACTCATTTTCTACATAAGGATTTTGGTTCATCAGTGTTTGTAGTACCTGGGAAGTGCTCTAAATCAGGGAACACTTATTTTGCTGCTGTTCCAGCCACCGAAAGTACCAACATATTAGAGAAATTTGCGTGTGTGTGCAGATACGCAGCCACCTACGATTTCCTTATGTGTGTGTGTGTAAATACAGAGAGACCCAGAAACGCAGTGCTGCGTGTTCCCCTGGGCGAGGTGGGAGGACAGCAGGGACACGCACCATCACCTCTCAGCAAGTGTGATTTCTCCCAACATTTGCGTGTTGATTCTGGTGAAATACCTCGTCGTTTCAGAACAATTAAAATCTGAAATGCTTAAGCCATAGCACTGTCCTTCCATCATAACTAATTGAGTGGGAAATCTTCATTTTCCCTCCCAGTCCATTTAGATGTTTCCGGAGTCCCAAGGAGAAGTAATAACGCATCTGGCTAAAATCCAGCACGTAGCCCAAGGGCTAATTTTTATTCATTATTTTTAAATTAAGCATTGAATAAAATAAAGCCAGAAACATTATTTATAAATCGGAATGAATATAATGACAAGCAATCATGCTCTTCCTTCGCTGGTGATTCCAGGCTCAGCTCAGCTCCTCGGTTCAAATCCAAATAAATGAAACGTGTGAAGCCTGTTAAACACTTCCATTTCATTCACTCGTTCCGTCTGTGGGCTGCTGCTGTGTCAGGCTGGAAATACTGGACATACCTCGACTGGGGTTGTAAAAACTCTCAGAGGTCTGAGACCCCGGTTACCACAAAATAACTTTAAATTAATTCTAACTTCACTTCTCTGAGCAAAAGCCGGTGCCAGTGGGTCAGTGGGATTTAGAAGATTATGCGGCATCCTCTTAAATACAGGATTTTAAGAGACCATAACACATTTGATGACCTTCTAAATTTGATCATCTTGGACTTTTTTCACTACGTAATTTCAATCGACTTTTACCTCTTGTTAATCTATAATTAGCACGTTGGCTTCAAGCACGAGGTATTTCAAAGTGGCACTTTGCTGGATGTAGTTCCCTTCTTCAAGGAAGAAAATTCTGGAGGCGGAGAAGAAACAAACAGGACAGAGAAAGAAAAAGGAGGATTGATTTATTGGCCTCGGCCAACAGCTTTTCCATAAGTGCCCAAGCAGTCAGGCGTGCGACTTCACTATTGATTTTTAAATCTCCCTTCAGCCGAGAAGATCAGCGCGTGAGGAATAACGAAGTCTAATCGCTGCTGCTATTAGATTAGGCTGAGCGCGGGGACCCGAGGGTCCAGCC
>NW_010355649.1:0-2023 GCF_000700745.2 Antrostomus carolinensis | reverse complement strand
GTCTGAGCTCCGGGGGGTTTCTAGGCTCTCCTCGACCAAAAAAAAAAGAGAAAATCCGCCAAGAAGCCCACATTGCCATAGCGCACCGCTGCATTGAGGTGTGCGAAGCAGCTCCATGTCACTCACCAAAACCCGGTTTGCAGGTACCTTGGCAAATACTAGATGGCAATCTCGATAAATCAATGTGTCATTACAAATAAATAGGCTCACCTTCCACCTCCCCATTGGATCAGCGAGTAAAACCATCCTGCGTAACTGGCCAACAGGTCTGGTCAGAGCGCTGCTGAAGAGACCTGCCTTCGGCATGGTCTCTGTGCATATCACATCATATCTTGAATTTTTCTGACAGTGACCCCAGAGCAAAGTGAACTTCCCCAGCTGTTTCTCTCTTACCACCCAGGACCTCATGTTCTCCTCCGTCTACTTTGCCTCTCTGCACCTGCTTCCTAAGGGAAAGAAGAGAAGCTGCACTGACTTCAGCTTGGAGGCTGCATCTTCTCTGCCTAAACAGCCCCCCAGGCCTGGCTGCAGAGAAGGTACCAGTCCCTGCCATTTGCTCACCCAGGAATACAACAGGAAAAGCCTGTACAGCAAGCAGGCACAGCAACACTTCCACAAAGCCGCTCGCATTAGCTGTTTTCAGTACTTGCTGTTGGCTGAGCACTGCTAGCTCTGCCCCTCTGCTGCTAGGTCAGCCAAGAGACAAGGAAAGAAAAACAAGCCCTTTCTAGCACCACCTTCCTCACCAAGAAAGACATGCTTACTCCTCCCCTATCTGTGCAAATGCCTCTGTTTCTGGATTTTGCCTGATGGCTTTCTTCTTGCTAGAGTGCTGCTGCTGCCAGTTTTCTGGGCAGCAATTCTGCCACAACCTCGGGGAGCAGCAGAGCAGGGCTGGCCCACAGGAAGATGGACTGGGGGTGGCCAGAGCTAAGGTGGTGGCCCTCACCAGCCTGGGCGGAGGCCTGCAGCACCTGAACAAGGCAGAGCAGGCGCTAGTGGCTGGACACACTGGCACACCCGGACCAGGTGAGGTGATGAACCTAGGTATGAGGTCCACCTAGGGAGTCCAGACAGGAGGAGCAGGAGATGGTGCCAGGAGCAGGACTGGTAACAGAGGTCCAAGATCCACCCAGGAGATGGGTCTGGAGAGAGGAATACTTGAGAGGTACCTGGGCAGGGACTGAAGGCCCCAGGCTGTGTTGAAACAGAGCTCCTGCCCCATGGGCAGGGTGTGTAGCTGGGGACCCCAAGGTAGGTGAGTCAAGGTCATCAAGGCCTTAGTTAGTGCACTTAGACTCTGGTTCTCCTGTGGATCTGAAGTGGCATGTCTTGGGCAAAGTCCTTCCTGATTTGTCACCTGTGTCTCTGCTTCTCCCCCAGCTCCTGGTTTTGGAGTGAACCTAGTCACAGTGGAGGCACAGCATGGCCATGCACATTACAGGGCTGCAGCAGAGCTCAGCAGTCTTGCTAGACCCTGGCAGAAGAGGCACTTGGTCTTGATGATGTGCAGGGAATAAATGTGTGGGTAGAAAGCACAAGAAGACTGAATAAGGGTGACACCTAACTGAGGGAATGCTGGTGCATCCCACCATGGATGGGGAGAACTGGTGAATGTGTAGATGAGCCATTGAGGCCCTCAGTCAGCAAGCTGATTTAAAAGAGAGCTTTCAGCAGCTCTGTCAGGATCACATTAGTAGTAACCCCAGCAGAAGGGAATTTAAAGGACTGGGTGGAAAGCAATTTCCTCATCCTGTAAGAACTTCAGGATGGAGACTCAAGTTCTCAAGACTTGGAGAGGGGCAGGGGGGATTGTCTCAAGTAAAGATAACAAATAAATACCACCTCCAAACTGAAAAAAAACCCCAAACCCCAGTACTTCCACGTTTCAGCAATGTTGAAAAGACGTCTAAGCTTGTTTCACACCCTTTCTCTAAACTTTTTCTTTGTTTCTGTGTGTTGGGAAGCGTTAGCCCTGCCTTGACATCTGCACTACCCTGTGCCCGTCCATCACAGAGGCAAC
>NW_010355648.1:0-1927 GCF_000700745.2 Antrostomus carolinensis | reverse complement strand
CCTTCCAACCCTAACCATGCTATGATTCTATAACTGAACTGAGGTGGGAGCTGAGGAACTGCACCTTCTGCTATCTTGTGCTGTGCTTGTACAAAACATGAGGAACCTCCTCAGCCACATCGGCTTCTTGATCCAACAGCTGCTAATAATGATGTGCGGTTTCTATGGCAAACATCAGGGCAGCCAACGCAATCTGTGTCTCTAGCCCTTTCCACTTCCCCTACCCCACACATGTACTTACAGAGTATCTCTCATCTTCAAAGCTTTTTTTTTATAAACACTTTTATCCATCGTTATAGTGGGATGGATCCATCAAAAGGGTAATAGCTAGTAAATGCTCAGGTTTTTAGGCCCCAATCCTGCAGGCGCTTTAGCATATGTTTTAGCTTTATGTACTGTAATTCAGGCTTCAGTGGAACCATTCACAGTGCATGAAGTTAAGCATATGTGTAAGTTAGGAATTGCAAGGATTAAATAGCATTCCTATTTGCTAGAAATCAAAAGGTAGATGAAAACAGTCACCCAGCTTCAGAGGAACAGCAGTTCCTGAAGGAAAAGCAGCAGCAGCTGATGGTGAAAGGCTTGCCAACAGAAGACCTGCCACTGACATGAACTGTCTGGTCTTTATTTGTGAGAAGGACCCTTCTGGCAAAATGCTAACAGGCCAGTTTCTCTGAGGGTGGAAGGCATCTGGGGCATCCCGTTCCGATCATGTGGGCACACACACAGTGACAGCATCTTTCTACAGTTTAGCAGCATGTATCCAATATCCACTGCTTGGGCTCATCCAGACTTTTTGCCAGTGACATGAGAGAGATGCGTTGTTGGAAGAAATGGAATACATGTTTTGTCTGCAGATCTGACTTGTAGTTTCCCAATTTTTTCTGTCCATGTAAATTGAATTGATACTGATAGCCTTGCAACAGGGGAGGTAGCTTTACTTTGAACACTGAGCGCACAGTAAAAAGGGTGTATTTGGTCAGTTTAGGATCTTGCTACTGGAGGAGCACGCTTTATGGGATGATTCAGGGTCATAAGGGTAGGGCAGGCAAATGCATAAGAAAATAAGCCACTCCACTAGCACATACACTTGTCTTCTTAAAAATAATGTAGTATCTTGCCTTCTCTGCTATGTAAGCCTGAGCTTAGATGTGTAGACACATTTTCCTCTACCTGCCAAGGGTTTCTTTGATCCTGATCTTGTATTATCTCCATGCCTGGCCCAAGGATCCACCCACGATCAGACCTTTTGCAAGGGAACATATTACACAGTGCCTCCATGATCTCTGTCGATGATGACTAAAATCCAACTGTTTCTTCCCAGTGGAGTACCAGAGTCTCATCTTTTTTCCTTCTTGCTTTTACCATGGAATCCCTTCCCTGGTATCTTCCCAGTTTCTTCATTATTTTTGCCTTAAGAGAATTCAAAACTGTATTCTATTCCACTGTACTCATTAAATTGGATTCTGCTCTAAATTTTATTTTATACTTAATCATCAGGTGTCTGGCTTAAAAACCCTCAAGATTCCAGTCATGTAAATGAAAGGGAATGGTTGGCTCAACACATTACTGTCATGCGTGTTTGTAGGTATAAATGGGCAAAAAGAAGGAATTTTTAATGAGATATTTCTTACTGGGATTTTATAAAATTTGTCTTTTCCCATAAAACAACTGTAATAACTGTATGTACTATTTGAATCAAAGTGATTTTCATTTTTCTTTTTTCTTCTCCTTTTCCTTTCAGCTAGTGTAATATTTGTGAGGAAATCACACTGGGTATTATTGATCTATTTTTTTTCTTTTCTTCTTGGCTCCTAGGTCACAGTTTAGGCCCTAGTTCAGCAAAGTACTTAAGAAGAGGCTTATCTTTAAGCACATGTTCAAGTCGCAGCAGAGTAAATGAGAATTAAGCAAATACTTAAGTACT
>NW_010355647.1:0-2012 GCF_000700745.2 Antrostomus carolinensis | reverse complement strand
AAAAAAAATAGCGTGGGATGAAAGAGGGAGCTTTTATGTAATCTATAGCTGTGAAATCTTGCTTTCCTTTTATTCTACTTAAATCAGAAAAAATGCATTAAAAATCCAGTATGTGGGAGAAGTCCAGCCTTTTAAATAATGTTCTTAACTAGACCCTGGTGTGTCTTTAGTAGAAAAGGAACTATGTAATATGAATTTTTATTTGTATTGCCTCTTTATAGAAACAAACTTAAGTTATTTTTATGGTTGTCACAATAAATACCTGTCATGTAGAATATTGTGTCAGTTCAATGGGTCAAAAATGCTTTCAAATACAGTACAATCTTGCTGCAGGTTTTTAAGTTTTGGGTTTTTTAATTAATGATTTCTGGTTTATTTTCTGAGGATACTGACTACCTTATGTGTAAATAAAAGCTTCTTTCTATAACCTACTATGTAAATAGCACTTGCAGATTTTGTAATCTGAAGCTGATTAATACTAGTGTTGGAATTATTTTTCCTTTCTCCTCTATTTTCACTAGTCATTTAAAAGAAGATTTTTCCACTTAATCCAACTTGGTGATGGATCCTATAATCTCAATTTCTACAAAGATGAAAAAATATCAAAAGAACCTAAAGGATCAATATTTCTAGATTCATGCATGGGAGTGGTTCAGGTAATCATAATTGTTCTGCCTGTTCTTCAGTTAATTCTGTATTTGATAGCAAATGGATTTTTGTAGAATATAGATAACTTTTGTCAGGTGTAGATGAGAACCTGTTATGCAGAGGAACAATTAGACACGCTGCATCTTGCAAAAACAGTGAATGGGGTTATAAAGGGCAGGAGGCTGAATTTTAAAAATCTTTCTGAAAAGAACATAAATTACTAGTTGATGTCAAGTATTTATCAAAAATATTAAAATTTCAAGGCAAGCACACAAAAAAAACCCCAACCTTAAATCATGGCAAAGTAATGACAGCATAAAATTAAAGTTCATTTCAATTACATTTTGTGCTTACATGAGCTGTAAAATGTTTTGCATAGCTTCCTGTGTGGGATTTTTGTTCTGGGAATTGTATTCAATTCAGCCACCCTTCCAGATGCTTTCATTTGACCTTTATAATGTTACTCTTACATGCTTTTCTTTATTTTAAAAATTTAAGGGCTTTGGTAAAATGTTTGTCAGTAGCAAGCGCCAAAGAAAAGATTATTTTTTTTTTCCCTTTCTTGTGATTCTGTTATGTATTTCCAGTACAGCATGTAACTGTTTTGTTAGGCACGGCGTACCTGGAAAAAAAACTCTTGGGCTTTAGGGTTTTGTTAACTTGGATAGAAATAGGCAAAGTTTTAATAAAAATGTGTTTCTTAAATAATATTTTTTAGTATAAAGTTGTTTGAAGATTTATCCAGAGAGATAAAACAACTTTACAGAGGATTTTTTTTTTTTTTCCCCAAATATTTTAATAATGTTTTTGGGTACACATTTAATAATAGATTATTTGCCTGGAAAGCCTTATAACTGTAATAAATTCAATGATATTGTAAACTGTATATACAGATTTCCACAAATTGTTTTGCCTTAGGGGTACCATTCTGGCCAACTCCACTGAAACGAATTTGGTTCATGTTTTTAAAACTTATCAACAAAAAAAGTGGTTCCTAAACACAGTTGCAGTAAAACGTATTTTTTCTTCTGGTCCTCAGCATCCTCTGCTGTGGCGCCTCTCTCTCTCTGATGATATAGTTATCTGTCTTCTGGGCTCGTTTGTTTCCCGCTTAGACGACGGCTTGTTTGTGGTTCTCAGTCTGTGGCTCTGGCACAGACTGTTGTGGGTAATACAGTATTAGTTTGCAGCATCAGAAAACATGGAGATTTTCAGAAGTTACAAATGAAAGAAAGACGCTGCAGCAAAGGGAAGTGCAGAGTCCTGCAGCTGGAGAGAACAACTCCAGGCACCAGTACATGCTGGACAGGCCACCCAGCTGGAAATCAGTTGTCAGAAAAGGACCTGGGGGTCTTGGTGGACAC
>NW_010355646.1:0-2008 GCF_000700745.2 Antrostomus carolinensis | reverse complement strand
AAAAAAATAAAATGGCACCAAATTTTGAAAAAAGACTTTCATAGTTATTTTATCTGCTGATGGCCTAGAAATTTGCTGGATTTGATCTGAAATGAACTGTAGATAAATGTCAGCTTACTCCTGACATTGTTAGAAATTTATTTTCTTCCTTTGTGCTGCCCCACACATAATAAAATACACATTCAAAATACATAATGGTCTGATCATTTAAAATTATTGCTTGATCCTATGACTGTGGAAAAGCAGTGGAGTCAGCCAGTGTTTCTTTGGGGTGCATCAGCGGCAGAGGCAGGACTAGAACTGAAGACACTGCAATACCTCCCGCTTCTCCTTCCAGCTCCCAAAGCAATAAAACCTTTCTAGACTAAATTAGACTATTGATCAGTGGCTACCATTCCTAATGGACATCCTGTCTCTCATGTCTGGGATTAGGATGTTCTTTCTACTGCTGGATAATCTTAGCAGTGTACAATTGTTCTTTCTTCGCTAATGACTGACTACAAGAAGAAATATTTCCTGGTTGCCTTTGGTTTTTGTAAAACCTCATCAAGCAGGTTCACGTGAAAGGAGCTAGCAACACCAATTTGTGATCTAGTGCTATCTGATTATGTTCAACCTAACTACCAGGTATGTGTTTTATTTTCTATGAAGGGATGTTACATCATTAAACCACCATCTGCAACATGTTATAAGATACTTTGATAATGCAAGCTATCAAGACATAATATTCATTAGAACGAAAAACAAGAAAAAAAAAAAAAGCCAAACCTTTCTTCCTGTTCTGGTGATGGTCAAATGATAAGCACAAGCTGAAAGTTACACCCTCCAAACATCTGAAAAAGTACCACAGACTGAACATCTGCATCAAATACAGCCCACGTGGGCAAGCTTTTATCTGGGGTAGCCCCAACACAACCAAACTCAAGCCCTCTGTGATTACATGAGAAATAGGGCAAGAAACTCCTTCCTCTGTGACCCAAAACCCACACACGCTCTCACACAACCAGATGAACATATGCCACATGCCCAGTAAATCCTGCATTTTGGCCCAAAGTGGGCATGCAACAAGTAATGATGTGACAAGAGAGTTCATAGAGCAATTTCCCCAGCTCTTGGGCACATCTGAGGGCTGCTGGGCAAGGAAGATAATGGGAATAGTAGAAGATAGCCTCAATACTTCTCTTCCCCTTCCAGACAACATCATTTTAGGGCAGTTCTTCTAGATTATTTATCTTTTGGCCAGGGAAGAATTAATTAATGTTTTGGTATCTCAGCTTTAACCCTGCAGTGAATATATTGTTATGGCCAGACTGAGGGCAATTTTAATCCAGTTCATTGAAATCTCCAAGATTTGTACACAGCTTTTGTTTGCAGATGCACCTATTCTATTTTCACCCGTCTTTTTCCTAGTCTGAAAACACCCGTTAGCAAGCCAGGCTCTCAGGCTACATCCCAGTAGCCGACTTCTGCGTCACAGGTTAGCAAAGGGAAAAAAAGACCATGTCTTTGGCAAACGTACCCTAAACTGTATCATGCTAAATGTCAAGCACTGGTGGTGAATTAGCAGCCCTGACACATAGCTGGAACAGTGGACATACTTCAGAGAGCTGCTAACTCTCTCCCTGCCTTCTCTAAAGCCAACAACCAGTGTCCAAATGGATGTCAAGAGAGGGTCTTTTTTCCTTTAAGTGGAAGCTGTTTTCTATCGTATTGTGGTCTGCAACTCAGCATACAAGATGTACTATGGCATTATGAGATAGTGACAGCTGCTGAAGAAATGCTGTGTTATAAACATGCAATGATGCAGTGAACTGGCAAATCCATATGGTTGGAAAAATGACGAGGAGGAAAAAGAAAAAAGTATTTCAGATGTTTTTTGAACAAAGTAGATACTCAGTAGTTTGCTTCAGCTCACATGCCCTAATGACAGCTTTTTTCTTTAATGGAAAAAAGTTTATATACACACTTAAATATACATATATTTTATATAAATATGTATATTTTATAT
>NW_010355645.1:0-2007 GCF_000700745.2 Antrostomus carolinensis | reverse complement strand
AAAAAAGAAAGCATTCCTCTCATCTAAAGGTACTGAGATGATTTACAAGTATTTTACATGAACCCTGCAAGCTGCTATTTACATTTTTATAGATAAGGAGAATTTTAAAAGGGTGCAAAATGAGTAAAGTTACAACTCGAGTCAGTGGTAGTAGCAAAAATAATGTGAAGTAGTTCTAGACCTGTACGGATACACTGACAACACTACCGAGGCTGAAGGAGAGAACTCCCTCTCTCAACAAGACCCACAGCAGTGGTTGGATCTGCCAGTGTGCCATGTTTTCTGTTTAAACTGGAGAAATTCTATGCAAAAGTAAGCCTGACAGCTGCAGGGGTCAGAAGCAAAGAGTAACAGGGAATTGTTAAGGCTTTTCTATCTAGGTTATGTAAAGCTAGTGAAAAGAAAAATAAAATTCAGAATAATCACACCAGCTATCAGGTTATTTGAGTAAAATGAAAACATCCACAAAATAATGCAAATTGTCATTACTTCTGATAGTAACTGCATATCTGGTCTCACTTAACCAGAAGACTCCAGGCAGCTCTACAACCAGCACAATTAATTAAGCTCAAATTTTTAAAAACACAACTTTTATATCTTTAATATACATTAACTGGGTTTTGTTTCCTCTCTTGAGCTCCCAGTTATCATGACGTACATAGGAGCTTTGCAGCTTCAAGGTCAGACTACCTGTTTCAAATCTAAATCCAACCAAGTAAAAAAATAAATAATAATTTAAAAAGAATCTGTCAAAAGCGTCCAAACAACACGTAACCCAAGCTTTGTTGCCATAGAAAACCAGGTTATAAAGAACATTAATCACTACAGCCAGAATGAATGAGTCTTACACTCTAATCTTATTATACTAGAATATTCAACACAGAAACTCCAAGGAAGCCTCTAGACAAAAGCTCTTAAGTAAAAAAGCCCTGGGAGCAACTCCAAGAGTCTGGCATGCAAAGCTCATGGACTGAGCTTCCCAACAGGGAAAATAAAATTGCTGGGGAGCACCAAGGGCCAGCTGCTCCTCCAGAGCAGGGGAGCTGGCAGGGTCAACAAGGCAGTGGCCTTGCCACCAAGAGACACAGTACCTGGACAAGAAGAGCAGGCTGGGTGACAGCAACCAGGGTCAGCCACAGTTGAGGGCAGGTTTGAGACCAAGTCAGTGGGACTGGGCTCCAGCACAGCTCCCTGGCACACAGAAGGTTCAGAGCAGGCTTTTCCCTGCTCTGCCTCACCACCCAAACACCTGCAGGTAGTCAGAGCTGGCCTCCAACACAGGCAACCCACACTGCTGGAGAAGGGCTGGGGGGCACTCAAACAATCCAAGTCCAACAAGATTAATTAGCTGTTGGAAATTACAAATGAGAATCAGGTGGTTTAGTTCAGCTACCAATAAGTCTAAGCCAAAGCATCCTCATGCCAATGAACACTCTCACTTTGGATTCTTACAGTTGGTAAGTACTGAGAGAAATAAACACTACTGACTCTGGAGGTGGCTGCTCCCAGTCGATGTTCTGAGGTGTTCTATACCTGTCTCTATTGCCTTTACTAGAGTTTCTTAATTTAAAAACCTTTAAATCATTTTCATGGCTGTTACTTCTGAGCGCTCCATAGCACAAAATGATTACAAAACACACACACAAAAAAAAGATGAATGCTTCTTTTTCAGCAGCTAGCAGGCTGCTGTGTTTATGGAGGAAAGCATTCATAATGTAAAGCAACATATTAAAATAATTTGTTCCTATCATGCCCCCTGTTGTATGCTTTTCCAGCATCTTTGAGTTATGATGAACTCAACAAGCAATTTTAAGTATTAAACATTTAACAATCAACCCAAATGTAAGTCTATGGCACCCTCTTGTGTTTGACAATAATATAACAGCTTATATGATTTTTAATCTTTCTAGATTGTGTGGTTATTCAGTAAAAACATGTTGAAAACAAATTAATCCATTAAGTTATGATTAATACTTTTTGTATTAATCTAATATTCTGATTGAGCTA
>NW_010355644.1:0-2004 GCF_000700745.2 Antrostomus carolinensis | reverse complement strand
GTGTCCCCAGACCTCAGAAGTTGAACATTGGGAGGGCTGGGGTTGCTCTGCCAGGAGACATCCAAGGAAAAACACATTTTCTGCAAAAAAGGGGAAAAAGGGAATGAAGTGGTGAAGTGCTGGAGCTGCAGTCTGCCAGGTGAAGAGGTGAGTGAGGGCTTGAGCTTTATAGCTGTTCAAGATGATGGGTTCCTCTTTACTGGTGGAGAACTATTTGACATCGGTGTTTGGGTGCAATGAACATGATGTCACTTACACTATGATTATTTGTATTTTTGTCTTTTACTTTCTTTTCCTTGCTTATCCCAAGGTTTCAGTTTCATTCTTTTTTTCCTGTACTTTAATATTAGGGTATAAGGAGAAAAATACCCCTAACCATGAGGATGGTCAAACAGGAACAGGTTGCCTCAAAAGATTGTGACTCTCCATCCTTGGAGGTGTTCAGGGCTCAACAAGGTTAATCTCAGAGAAACCTGGTCTGATTTGATCCACTTTTAGCACCAGGTTGGAGTAGATGGCACGCAGAGGTCTGTCCCCACTTCTGCTTTTAAATGACACGGTAGTGACACGGTGTTGGTGGAGAGTGGAGAGTGCAGAACAGCACCTACATCTCTGAGTGACCAAAGTGAGAGTCCTGCTGCAGTCAGTGACTGCTGGAGGCATCAACTATATTTAATAACTTCATTTAACCCCGTAACTGCCACCCAAATCTCACCTCCTCTGTGCTCAAATACCAAACACTTTGAAAACAATATGAAGCATTCAGTTTTTTAAGAGCAAGCACCATGCAGGTGAGATGGGTAATGCAATATTGTTTTAAAATTAAAAATCCATCTGGCAATAGGTGAACATTGGGTAAAGGCTTCTGCCAGTCCAAGGAGAAATTGGATGCAGTTAATTATTTTAATTAGGGGAGTATTTAATGGAAAGTGACCAGAAAGATGCAGTGTCTCCTTTCCCAGTCCTGAGGCAGAAGGGGAGGACAGCAGTGAGGTTTCTATCTCCCAGCTGTAGTTCCAGGCAGGAGACTGGGATGAGACTATTGAGCTCTTTGAGGAGCAGTCCCTGAACAGGGGTTTGGAGAGCTTGGGTCTGGCTCACACCTCACCCCCACTCCCCTCATCCTCCTGGTGTGAGTGTGTCCCACTCCAGCACCAGTACAGAGTGTGACACTGGCTTCTGCCCAGCTTGGCTCAGGGGAAGGCACTGGTTTCCTTCTCTTCTGGCCACAGTTATCCGCTCTGTCCTGATGTGTGTGGTGAGGGAGAGCAGAGTCTCTTTCCAGGTGAAGGAAACACTTGGAGGTGAGTGAACAGAATTAAGGTGAGAGGAGATGGATGTCTGTGCAATCCTCACCTCCTTCCTGGAAAACCCCCATCCCACTGTTCATCCAGGGTCTGTAAGTCTATCTGCCACGTCGTGGTTGTTGTTCTCTGTCACAGCTGATCTGTGTGTGAGCTATTTCCCCCTGTACAAGAACCATTTCTGCCCAGTTCTACCTGCAGCCTTACCAGTATATCCACTGACCCCAGCACAGAAATGTTTAAAAACCCGAATAAAGGTGCTCCTGGTGTGTAGTGTGGAAAGATCCCTCTCCTTCCTGCGTGTGCTGAAGACCTCGGGTGTAGCCAAAGTGAGAATGCAGTGGGCAGCAGGGCGGGGGGATAATGGAGACCCCAGCAATGGGCATCTGAAGCATGGCTGGGGACTGATGGGCACTCAGGGGCTGGTGGCTGCTGGTGCTTGGGAGTCTGTCACCTCTGCAGATGTCCAGGTGGTCAGCAGCTCCAGGGCTGGCTGCCTTGGGCGTTGCTCCACTCGGCATTTAAAGCTGAAAGCTCACAGTGTTGGTAACTGGTTACAAAGGATAACTCGGACTTTACAGCTTGGTGGGTTTTTTGTTTTTGTTTTTAATTTATGAATTGGTGTCTTGGTTTTTAGCTGGAACAGAGCTAGATGTCTTTTTAGTAACCAGAATAGCACTGTGTTTTGGTTTCAGCTGGG
>NW_010355643.1:0-1988 GCF_000700745.2 Antrostomus carolinensis | reverse complement strand
TTCCTACACCTAGAAAATGTGTCTTATGGCAGTGACTTTTGTTTAAATGTATGTTCGTTTCTATTACCTTAATTCAGGCTTTTACAAGCTGATAGAGGACTGGTTTCTTCTCAACAGTTCCAGGCCCTACTGCTGATATCACTTAATTTGTACAATGAAGTTACAGTCCAACCACTGGTGTCCTTGGGATGTAGCTAAGCTCTGGAAATCTCACTTAAAGTTTGGTGTTTTGACTTTCAGACCATTTGCAAGGCTAAGTGATTACGGTGCTTAAATATGGATGAGGATCTATGTTTGAATCATTGGAGTAAGATTCTTACATGACAAAGTAGTCTAGTGTACTTTCTAACTCTCCTATTTGATATTATGGGATTTTTATGACCATAAACAATTCAACTTCAGAATCCACTTGGAAATAACTTTTCCTTGCTTTTTAAGGACATGGTTTCATCCCAGTTTTCACAATATGTAAGGAATTTAGGCTGGGGCCACTTAGAGAAGAGCGATGGGTTTTGGGTGGAATTTTCCCAGAAGGCTAACTCCCAGGTTATTTTATTGCAAGGTTGGCAGTAAATTACATTTTCTTCCAAAGTCCCAGTTGCTGGGATGGAGAATTATAGGAACACATAATAATCTCACTTTTCATTTTAAATAAGTGTCTTCCTAGAAGTCATGGTTGAGAAAAACTGTGCAACTGGAACCATGTTACTTCACAGGACTTATAAAGACAGAAGGAAACGCAAAGAATGAGGCCTCAATTTGTTTACATCTTAAGATATTTAACACCCCCTATTACTTTTGCAAGGGTGACTCGTTATTTTTAACTTACACAATTAGTAAGACTTATTTTCAAACCCAGAGTTTGGAATATCAAAAGTTACTCAGGCATTGCATTTATACACATTTAGTCTCAACTGGTTTTTGTCTCTGGGTTACTTTGGCAAAATTCCTCCTTTTGCTATGAATTTCCATGGGAGATTTCTATCGAGATTTTCCGGACTAGACTGAAAACACTGAAGCCTGAGGACACTCCTGTGCTGTTCTGTCACTTCATTCGCTTTTAACCCCTCAATCCTCCATCCAAGTAGTTACCTACTGGAAGAGCCACAGATCAAAGGGTCATTGTACTCTGAGGAAGTCAACGCCCTTTGATCACTTGAGAGTTGTTTTCCTCAGGCAGCGCTGGCCATCCTTACACTCTCCACATTCCCCCTCACACACACACAGTTTATTCCAAGCAGATGTTAGCTAGTGCCTCTGCCACTTTCCTTCTCAAACGACCTGCAGAACCACATCTGCTCAGTATGAGCTAGGCATTTCTGAGGCTTTCTGGCTGTCAGCTTCTTCTTACTGTGTGCTTTTATCCTTGTCCACTTGCTGTATCCCACACATGCCTCTGTCTATTCCGTTTGTTTCCCTTCTTCACCTTCCTGTCTTCTGTATCTGTTCTAGGCTGCCAGCTTTTTTCCATTTATTTCCCTATTTATTGTCATTTAAAAAAATGTTGAGCAAGAAGAAGGGATAACTTTTGGTAACTGGAGATAAGAATGGAGTTTTTAAGTGATTTCCTCAAGGCCACGCAGAAATTCTGTGGCAGAAAAGTGAATTGATTTTAGGTGTCTGTGACTCAACAGACTCACAAAAGAAGTCTTATTTGAAGAATAGATTTTGAACAGCAAATCAAAGTTTGAGTCCAAATGTAAACAGCTCCAATTACAGGATTGCTTTTATCTGCTAGTTTCATCTTAGCTCCATTAGACACATGGGCTGTGTCTAGACTTACCAGGTGGGGCACGCCGCAGTGCCTGTCTGACTCATATGCCTGGCTTTTCTTTGCTTCAGTCTCCTTTACAACATGGCTGAGGCACACACCCAGGCCCACGCACTGAGGGGTGTAATATAGATGTAATCATATAGGGATGAGTGTCAAAGCTCATGTTGTCCAAGAACTGTCTTTGCAGAGTACAAAGTTCACAGAATCACAGAAT
>NW_010355642.1:0-1940 GCF_000700745.2 Antrostomus carolinensis | reverse complement strand
TTTTTTTTTTTTGTAGCAATCATGTATTATGCAAATTAACACATGATAAGGAACATCCTCGGAGTGTACTGTAAACTGGTGGCATGTTCCTGAACAAAGGGGATTTAGGTGTAAAATTGAGGCCAAAGTTAAAAGAAAGTGGCTCTTCTGAATGCTCTTTAAAGGAATTTAGAGAAATGGAGGCAACTCCAAATTTCAGACTGCTGGGTGATGAGCATGTTATTTTTAGTGTGCTCTGGTAAATTGGTTTGGTGAAACTCATAGCAGCTGATACCAGTTGTAATGAAAAGATACTAGTAATATAAAAAGATATAGGGTACAGCTGTGTATGTAGTTTGCTGTTTGAATGTATGGAGGAGTCACCTGCAGGGAAACTCTGAAGTAAATACTATATGTGAAGAGTAAAAATACTCTTTTGTATTTTGGAAGGCAGATGGATGACCTCAGTGAAGTCAATATATATAATCAGCATAGAAATAAGCATTCAAGAAAAATATAGTCACTGCTCTGTGCAGACTACAAAATAGACTAATGACAACACAAAGCATTGTGGCATTAAGCCATATGAATGTGCATCCAGCTCTAAGATCTTAATCTGATTTCATGTAAATAGGTGTCTTTTATAGGTTTTGTTTGGATGGAATGAAGAGTTGCAGTTTAGATTTGCTGAAATCTAAAGTTTTATAATTTGTTTTATTAGAGTTTTTGGCATATTATCTTTAGCACAGGTTTCAACAAAATACTAGTTATAATTAACTATTTCTATTAACAGTATAGAGCCAAACTTCCTTGTATTTTAAACCCCCCAACGGATTTATTTAGATTTAAATTAGGATTTAAATTGGTACTCTGCTACAAATCTTAAACATGAAATATGAGGTGCCACTTTTTACTAAAAGCTCTATAGTCCTTTAACTTCTGCAGCTGCAATTATGAAAGTAATGATCAGCTATGATTACAGCTTCCTTTCATGG
This sequence comes from Antrostomus carolinensis, assembly GCF_000700745.2. Lineage (NCBI taxonomy): Eukaryota > Metazoa > Chordata > Aves > Caprimulgiformes > Caprimulgidae > Antrostomus > Antrostomus carolinensis. Next base: position 966 of record NW_010355642.1, on the reverse strand, counting down.
AGCAGACTTGTCTTAAAATCAGAAGATTAGATCTGTGCATAGCCTACAAAACTGGGTCTCATGAGATCCAAGAAGGCTGTCATTCAGGCAAACAGTGCTTAAACAAGAGAAAAATTCAAAAGGATGCAGCAGTTGCCTAGAGCTTACATTTCCAGATGTAGGAAAGTACAGAAAATCAGAGCAAAATTATGTACCAAAAACTTTCATGTTCTGTTCATTTTGTGCTGCCTTTTTTCAAGAGACAGGTATTCTGAGGAATTAAATGTGTTTGCGTAGTCTAGGGTGAAAAAGTGACCTCAAATTAATGAGCTAGCTGGCTACAAACGAGGCCACATCTTTAAGATCTGCTCAAACATATGAAAACTACAATAGAGCCAACATTGCTAGCTTGTTACCTTCTCCTGCAACAAGCACTGAAGTTCAAAACCATATTAATCTTAAAGTGAATCTCGAATGTATTAGTAACATTTGCAATCACTTCAGTCAATGTAGTTAATGAAGATTCCAAACAGTGTAAACTAGGATTAATTACATTACACCCAATGTAGTGTGTTAGATTTACTTAGTATCTGTCACTTATGATCTATATTATCTATAAGGAGAACTAAGCTTTTTGTAAGAAAATTCCATCACTAACCAGTATGTTGAAGTACAATAAATACAATAAGTAGAATAAGTGCAGCTCAAACTTCCCAAGTTTTAGTTAAATTTAAAGCATTTACCTATAATATGTTCCACTCAGCCAGTACTTATGTTAGCTTAGTAGCAAACTGGAAATATTATTTAAAAGAAATGCTGGCTGTTGCAGATTGTGGTGTAAAATATGTTAAATATTGAATAGAGAATGCCTGCATAGCTGCTACATATTATTGCATATGAGCGGATGCAAAATATTTTTCCTGTGCTAAGCAGTCTTTGAAAGGCAAAATGACATTCTGGTAATTTTAGTTATTAAAAAAAAAAAAA
>NW_010355641.1:0-2006 GCF_000700745.2 Antrostomus carolinensis | reverse complement strand
TCCCTTCCAATCCCGAACATTCTGTGATTCTTTGACTCTGTGATACTTCTGTGGATCAGGAATTTCTTTAACAAGGTGGAAGTTTGGAACAGTTTGGAAGAAAAGCTCATTTTCTTTGTGTAGTAATAACTATGCTGTATCTTTAAGATAAAGAATTTTAAGCCTTAAAATTCTGAAAATATTCTAGCCCTAACAGCACAAACTTGCCTCTGTTCTCCCAAATAAAACTCAGAGAAAATCGGAATAACAATGGCTTTTTGCAATGGCATGTGAGACAGAAAGATCTAAGACTTTGGATGGACTCTAAACATCTAGATCTGCTTTGGAAGATCTGTGCAGTGCTGCTGTAGGGCTCAGATCCCTACACAGCATTGCTTTGTCTGATAAGCTAAAAGTCAGCGTAGTGCCTGTATTTTTATTTTGGCATCAGAGTATCAAATGGATTTGTTCATGTTCTTGTGTGAGCAGTGAACAGTGCCTGCTGATGAAAGTCTGCCTGTGTTCATTCTTCAGAAGCATTTGCTTGAGCAGTGAGCACAGGTCAGCCTCCAGTTAGTTCTGGACCTTGCCTGTGTTTAAGTAAATAGGTGATTAATTTACAGTTAGTGATAATTGTCCTGTGGCTCCCAAGCCTTGTGCAGCTCACTAGCAGTTTGCTGGCTGTCCTGTGCTGGGTCTGTCAGGTGGCAAAAGACAAAGCTGTTCTGGAACAGAACTTCTGTGGAAGAAAGCAAGCCCGTGGCCTGCCCTGTGACTTGACTGCATTTCATCCTATAGTGAAGTGGCAAGTCCTTCAGAGAAATGTCATCAGCTCCTGCTCCCAAATCACCCCCATATAATTCCAAGGAATTATATCTGTTTGTAGCTCACTGCCTTGTTAGGTTTTTGGTATATGACTCGGTGGGTCAGAACTGGCATCTGGATCGCTTCTTCACAGATAATTGGCTTTTGACAATGGTGAAATTTACTTCAAAGTAAATATAAAATTTCAAGTGTAGAGAAAGGATAGAGTAGGGGAAAAAATAAAAGCCAGTTTGCTACATCGTATGCTACTTGTCATTCAGCTAGAAATGAGGTTCTTAATAACTGCTCTGTGATTGAACTTGACTACTCATATCTCGCTTTTCAAATTTTTCTAACAAATTACTTCCATGTTTAAGCTAATGAGTTTTGGCAGCACCTGGGCTACTTGTATAAATCCTGGAGCAAAGGAAAACAGGTTCCTCTATAATATAATAAATGTACAATTTGTATACAGTGTTGTAAGATGTATTTTGGAAACTGGCTTGTTCATGATGCCTTGCCTTGACAGGTTGTTTCAGGTGATAGAGCTTATAGATGATGTCCTCGCTCTTCTAAATCTGGTGAGTCTTGTCAGACGTGCTGGATGTTTAACTAGCAAGTACGGGTCACTTTTTCTTCAGTCTGTATCTACATATCCAAAAGTTTCTAATTTAAATAGTATAATTCTGCCAGATTTCCAAGTCAGGAAGATACAAAGAGTTTGAATTTCTTCTTGCCAAAGTGGCTGATGGATAACTACTCTGCTTTTAACTTTCACATGTTTTTCTGTAAGCCAAAAGAAGCTCTGCAACAGGTTGGTCTGAAGTTCATTTGAAGGAACAAAAGCTTTTGATTCTGTTCACCTGAGTCCAGCTGAAGAATCTGTCCTCCAGGTTTAAGAAAATTAAATGCTGTGTCTTTTGTGGCAAAAAATCTTAGTGGTAGGTGTGAATTACAGTTATGTTTTCAGTCACGTCTCCGTTTAATTTGCTCAGAAATTAATTCTGAAGCTTATTTAAAACAGAGGATTATATGCTCTTTCAAAAACTACCACTGCGAGACCCATCTCTGAATCAATGTTTTGAGCTTTCCACTTGCCTTAAACTTATATCTTAAAAATTCTTTCTTTATGTTTTTTAATGAGCCACCCTGTAATATCTTGGTTACTAATAGTCCTAATGGGATGCTACAATGGGGAACATATTCTCTCCAGCTCCAGCTCC
>NW_010355640.1:0-2001 GCF_000700745.2 Antrostomus carolinensis | reverse complement strand
TTTTAAGTGACCCATTTTTTTGGTCAGGGTGATCACTACCATTAAAGTTTCAAAATAATCACATCTGTGACTTTAGTGGAACTTTTTTGTTAAAACACAGGTAAAATGCAGTCATCTTCAACACAGAAAAGGCCAGCCACCTTCCAAAAAAATGCCTCCTGAGAATGTCCAGACCAACCTGTACAGTAGCTCAAACAGCAGCCAGCAAGTTCAGAATAAAACCAGGCAAGTCAGCTGGAAACCAGCCAGGTGGCAGTCCTAATTTGCACATAAACAGCAGCTCTTCCATTTAATAAAGCCACATAGCTTCATGGCGCTGTGCCCACATACATTAGCTGAAAGCCCACATATCCATTTTTTTTTTCAGTGCTAACTCTCTCTTTCATGTCTGCTGGCTTCCAAAGAGCATATTCAGTGTCCACCAGCTGGACAGAGTATGCCTTTTCCACCAGCAGTGCTGCCATACTTGTAGCAGAGCAGTGCACACCATTCCCAATGGGATCACCTGTCTTCTCCACACTGTAACAACTTCCACAGCAGTACTGCAATGCTCCACTGCTCTTTGGGGAAACACTAGTCTAGGAGATAATGGCTCTAATCTCTAACTCACCCACAGATTAGGCAACTAAACCTTTTTCCAGAGTGGTCTCAGATTTATATAAAATTTTATGTTCAAAAAAGGTGAAGTTCTGTAGTGGAAACAGATATTACTGCTCAAGGTCATCACAGACTAAATAAGCCACAGAAAATGGCACAAATAATACAGTAAGATCACATGCAAAGCTGTCATTTGGATTTTTCCTGGAGTAAGAAAACAAGACTTTAATGTGATTTCTATTGCCTTCCAGAATGCTGCCAGGACGCTGCTCAGATGCTTCTTATACCTTCATTTGTCTGCTGTTTTCTCCTGTTGCTGCTCTAAAAACACCCACAGCAATGGAGAAAAAAGCAAACAAAATATTTTATGAACAACTAAGACACTGAATAATAACTTTTTAAAGTATTTTCTTGGTATTAGCAAAAATATGTCTGAAAGACTCAGAAGCATAACAGTAAAACAGTACAGCAGACTGTAGTTCATATTTTGTAAAGGTACCTTTTGTGGCCACACCACATTTATTTAGACAGATAAGGAGAAATTGAGGTTAGAAGAACAATGACAATTTGTTCTATCTGTGGCAGGAAATACTAATGAAACAATTTGCCAAAAGACAAATACAGGGGTGATGCTAATTGTGTTCTTATTGTTGCAAGAGAAGAGATAAGAAAACAAGAGATAACATTTTATGGATTTTTCCTAAACATTCTTCACATTCCTCTACCTGCCGCTGACAGTGACTTTAGTAGCTGACCAGCATTCCTTTAAGGAGCAAACAGATGGTTGGCATTTTAAAATCTCCACCCTTCCGTGTTTGGATCAGGACCAGATTCAGTGCTGACAGAGTGAGTTATACATTGAGTGGAAAGAATACAACGATCAACAGAATAATGGAAACAGAACATTTTCTAATAACACCACTTCTTCTCAGAAAGGCTGTTCTTCTTTAACTAGTCACAATGTTTGACATCAGAACTTGTTATGTGATGACAGTGAGCTTAGATTTAATCATGATTAAAGTGATAGGGCTCTGGGAAATGTCCCCTGCGTTGGTCTGCTTTCTTGGAAGACCAAAAAATGGTATGAGACTGTGCCACGCCTGACTCACAAATAGTAGGATTGTACCTTGTGACTAACCCAACCATTGTATTTACTCACAGGGTGAAACACTACCCATTCATATATCTTACCTGTGCAGGTGAGTTACTGACAACAAGAAAAAGCAATAGCATGCAGTAAAAATATGTGTATGTTTAATCTGTCATATTTTATGGCATAGGGAAATGCTCTTCCAACTTGGATGGCTAAAATTACACACTTAAATGCTGCTGCGAGACATAACCACTGTCCCCACCTCCCTTTTTTAATCTACCTGAGCTGAAGTCCACACTCACAGGGGAGTA
>NW_010355639.1:0-1981 GCF_000700745.2 Antrostomus carolinensis | reverse complement strand
CATCATGGGGTGAGGGAGGAGGGGGTCTGGTGGGGAACCTGGCTTTTGTGCTCTGCTTACAAACGTATTTCTCCTTCCTCTTCTGCTCTTTTCTGCCTCAGATGGCCCTGACTCAGGTAACTGTCAGCAGCTCTCATTTTCCTCTGTTGAACTAGCTGAGCAGCAGCATAGCAGTGGGGGATGCATGGATGTGTGTGGGGAGAGGCAGGCTCGTGTGCCACCTGGGGTTGGCTCTTGAGAGGTGAAGTCAGTTTGCCAGCAGCACTGCCAGTGCCCTTCCTGGGCAGGAAGAGGTGATAGAGCACAGGAGAGCTCTGATCTTGGCGCAGGAGACTTTTCAAGCTTGAGTTTGTTGCTAAAGAGGGGTGTGTGTGTGTGCATGCATGTCTGTCCATCCCTACTGCCACTGATGGCTCTCCAGTGAAGATTCTGCAATGATTTTGAGAGGAGAGGTGTCTCGAGTGCACTCTGCCCCTCTAAGGGCTGGGGGATGAGTTTTGGCTGTTTCCCTGCTCTAGCAGCTTGTTCCATGGAAGGTGCTTTTCCCCTTCCTGCACACACATCTCTCCTCCAGAGATGCAGTTGCAAAGCCAGGCTGTTTCTGTGCACAGTCAGGGCCTATTTGACTTCTGGGCCGTGCCAGTGGTAAGGGAATTATTTATTTATTTATTTATTTTTAATGTGTCACTCTGACCAAACGCCATCCTCATCCTGTGGTGGCTGCCCTTTTACTCAGCACAGACTGCTCCCAAAGGGCAAAAAACCAAATCTGTTGCCACCCTGACCAGGTGTGGGTCCCCTGTTATCAGTTGGTGGGTGTCTGCATCTTTCCCCTGTAGACATTCTTGGTGTTCACTCTGCTGGCTGTTCTGACTTTTTATTCTTTTCTTGGACAGACCTGGGGATATTCCGACGGGCAGCGATGGTGCTGTACACGGACTTTATCCAGCAATGCAGTCGACCAATGTACATGGTAGGTGATATCTCATCTCAGCACCTCCCTCAGCGATTGCTCACTTTCTAGGCAATAGGCAGAGAAAAGAGTTGTGGCTATTTGTAAAAGTAACGCTCCCTGCTTCCCTTCTTCCCCCTCTACCAAAATGTTTGGGTAAGAATAGATCTCCACTGGAGCGGTTTACCCCAAACTCTCGGGTCTCCCCTAATCTAAGGCTTGATGAATAAAATGTCAGAGCAAAGGTGAGACAAGTATGACAGGATTTGCCTTTGCTCTTGTTCTCTGGGGGCATCGTTCAAGCACAGCCTCTCTGGGGAAGGCAGCAATTATTTTGGCTCTGTGGCTTAAGCAACAGCTATTGCTATTCCTACAGCCTCTCAGGGCAGACAGCAGAAAAGTCAGAAATGGTAGATGTTACCTTGTGTCCCACTGATTTACTTTCTTCTTGGCACAGAGTGCTAATTAGGGCTTGAGGCTAAATGACATTTTTATCCATGAGCATCCTTTTTATCATAATTTAAAAAATTCATTCTCTCATCTCTGAATAAGTGTCAAACCGAGTTTTGCGAGCAAACTCGGTGTGCTCAGGCATAAAGTAAGCCTGGTCAGCCTGAAACAGCTACATCATGAAAGCAGCTGTAAGCACAAATGCACATGCCCAACAGATGTAAGCCTTCTGCCTGCTCTAGTTACTGTGCTTCCTCAGCTCATGGTGGAATGGCTGGAAAAAAGCTCTGTGGATGTGTGGGGTGTTATCCAAAGCTTCCCCTGCCGCCTCTTCCAAGCATGTCCTTGCTCTCTGTGCAATGATTTTTCTGTAAAATGGTGAGAGGGAAGGAATCTAATGAGAAGAGTGGAAACAGTCAAAGAATTTGCAGAACTTCCTGAGACTGATCCTTAAGTGCTGGTTTTGTCCCTTTTTAGATGTTTAGGCTCCTTCTTGCAACACTTTCCTCAAATTTTTGAGAACCAGAGCAGTTTCAATCTGGCAAAAGCTGGGTTATCCTTTCCTCTCATCCATCTGAT
>NW_010355638.1:0-2005 GCF_000700745.2 Antrostomus carolinensis | reverse complement strand
TTGGGATTACAAACGTATTAAGAGCTTGTTAGATAAACTTCTATCAAAAGTCAGGTAGTTACAGTTTATTTTGCCTTAGGATAATGCACCTTCCAATACTGTTCTCCACTACTCAGGATAGTAGCTTAAATTCAGAAATAAAAACCTGCAACCCTTCTTGTGCTCTGCCTTTGGCTGCTGCACTGATGTCATGATAGGAATGGTAAAATTCAGATGGTTTCAAAGAACATAAGGGCTATCTGTCAGATATCCACAGAAAAGATCATAATTTCAAATCAAAAAATACCTCTACCAAGTACATCCTAAAAGCACAAACCTGACTGATTTTATTAGCATTACTGACCATGTTCAAGTCCTCTTAATGGTAAGAATCTCTTTACCAAATTCTCCAATTAGATTAGGATGGGCATTTAAAAACCAACAAAACCCAGCCAGCTTGAGAAGCAAGAAAATTGTAACCAAGTGCTAGAGATTCACAACACAAAAAAGCTGGGAGTGGTTACTTCACACAATACGAGTGCTTCATATCACTAGGGGACTGTAGATGATCACAGACTGACAAGTAAAAACTTGCTGTATTTCCATCAGGAAACAAAATGGTATTTATGTAGCAAATGAAGTCTTTGCAGAACACTGAGGGCTGGCACTCATCCTACGTACACATCCCATCCCAGCTGTTGCCTTTGCAGTACTTGCTCTCCAAACAGGGAGAAACACGGGATCTGTTCTTGTCATGGAGTAGCCTGCACAGCTTTCATGAAGCCAAACTAATTACCTGGGATTCATCTGGTTTAAACCAGGAACAGAAGTCAAGAAGGAGAAACGTGCCAACAGTTATGTCCTGAAAAGAAAGCAGGAAATCCCAGCAGACACCGAGGGACACGTGAGCCTGGAAACTGCTGTCCTCAGAGCTGAGGCACGCTGGCAGGCCACTCTGCATCACTGTATATTTTCAGTAACTTAAGAATTTGTATCTGAAACCCTCAAGCCCTTAGAAGAAATTCACCTGTTTGACAAAAACAGACAATCTGAATATCAGAGCAGAAAAAGTTTCTTTCAATACCTGTCATTGTATTTACTGTTTCCATTTTTGGAGAGGTTAACTGCTCTCCTTAAATGCTGTTTCTGTGATGTTGCTTCAGTCTCTTCAGAGGAGTCATTTAAACAAGACTGAATGCTTAAAAGACGTAAATGAACATCCACTGTGTCACCATTTGGTTCTGCTCATTTCCAAGCTATTCTAGTGCCTTTCATGCCAGGGCTTAATGCCCAGGCAAGCCATGCTCCAACAGCAGAACATCACGCAAAACAAGCTTGTACCCTGGAGCATATGAGCCTAATTTAAAAACTCTAACACGCCAAATGGAGGCTTAATTCCCCCTTGCAAAGATTGAAATGCTTATCATTTTTCTTCTCCCCCCTTCTTTTTTTCTTTGAAAGTTTTCCAACTTCATGTTAAAACTTATGCAGAAATGGCTTTACAGCAGCTAACTCAGAATTGGGAAAGCTCCAAATGCCAGACATGCTGAGGACTACATTCCACTCCTCTTCTCTTTGGCCGTTGTTAGTTGACCTGCAGATTATTTTAATGGTTCTCCCTAGTGAGAATTCAGAAACTGATGTGTAAACCTGCTGCAGCACGTGTCAGTGCAGTTACAGCTTGGCTGCATTCATTTTATATAGTAAAGCATAGTCTTTAAAAAGACACATCTAAGAATAGATTCCTTCCTCTCAAGTCCTTTCTGAAGCTACACAAAATACATGGAACCTTTCATGGCTGCAGAGCTATGCTGTACTGAGCTGGCAGCCCAAGCAGCAGGAAAAACAGGGCAGTCATTGGTGAGGGGAACAGATGTAGCTTAGAGCTGTTAAAAAGCATCCAACAGAATTCAGTTCGAGGTGTGACTGACAGACATAGACTTTAAGCCTTTATACAGGAAGGAAACAAAAACCCATGAGGCCAACAGCGTGACTCTTGTCTCTAAGTTGGAGACAGGTGGGTTTG
>NW_010355637.1:0-1941 GCF_000700745.2 Antrostomus carolinensis | reverse complement strand
TAGGATGTTTGTCAGCTCACTGGTAAGCAGTGCTGTGGGTGCTCTGGGAGGGAGCTAGAAGCAGTTGTGAGGTGGTGTTGCTGAGGGGTAGCAGGTATCCGACTGGCTCAGTGCACAGTCTCCCTGAGAGCATGGCTCAGTCATCCTAGCTTTGAAGTACTTAGTGGTAACAGCGAAACAAAGCCAGTGTTAGGACTTCTGAAGTGCTGAAGAAGTTTGCTGTTTTGAGGTTGTCATGGATTGTAAATGTCTTGAATGCGAAAGTGTCTCATCACCATTTCTAGAAACCTTACTTCAGTTTTGGGCCTGTCCTATAAATCCAGTTGACATTGTATATGAACATGTAGGGGCAAAAAGTCAAACTTTTCAAGGTATGTATATGTTCACTGTTTGTCAGATACTAGGAACTTCAATCCCACTATTAACCTCTGTAAAACTTGAAGGTTCCTGCTTGTGTTAGTGGATATTACCAACTATTTCATAACATCCGTTAAATACTCTATGTAAAACAGTAAATCTTTCATTTTAGAAAATCTAGTGGTATTCTGTTTCAGCTCTGAATGAAAGAAGACTAAGAATTACAGTCCAGAAAACTATTTGTTGGGGTCTTTTTTCACTCTTATTTCTCTCTGCAATACAATTTTCCCATGAGTCCTGAAGTCAGATAATCCATGGGAAATTTAGTGATGTTGCTGAGGACATTGTATTTCAAGTTAGAGGTCTGCTGCCAGCAGCAGTCTATAATATCAGTAGAGATGTTTTTTCCAAATCAGAAGGTTAATCTTTGTGTCATATCAAAGTTCTTGCAAAGAAAATGGGAAGATTATAAACCATATCTGTTTAAATTAGACTTGGCACTTCATGCTTGTTGTTTACCAACAACTTCACAAATGCTTATTGATTGATTGTCACAATATATCTAGGTCTTACCAGCCTTAATTTCCTGCCAGAGTACCTTAGTAGAGAGGTTAAATGAACTCACTAAAGGGTGAGATGAGAATCAATGATAAATCAGGATTCAAATTTAGGAATGCTTGATTTGAAGATAGAGTTTCTCTTACATCACGTTGCCATGTCAGAAGTGATAGTGTCAGGTAACATAATGTAGAGGGTCAAAATGATAAAGGCACAGGTGCCATGGATGCCACACAGGAAAAGACAGACTGAACAGTGTACACTGACAGTGTGTCCCGTCCTGCCCACCTCCTGACAGCTGGAAGCTGCCGCATCTTGGCGGCACCCCTCAGCCTCTGATTCCCATTAGCTTACAAAGTCAGTGGGAATTGTTAATTGCTGGCTTGCACAGAGGGAAGAGATCACTAATCAGCCAGGTGGTGTCATGATGATTTTGTTGCTGAGTTCCTACAACCCTTCTTAGCTGCTAATTTGGAAAAGTAAAATGTAGGCTTGGGTATCAGCTGTGAATGGCTGCTGCCCCCCGGGTTGGCAGGGTTGTGTCTCAAAAGGAGTCAGATGGTGCTGCCTGTAGGGCTGCCGGTCACATGGAGCTAGCTTAGCTTTCTTATTTCCAGCAGCTAAATCATATTAAGAAGCAATTAATGTTCATTAAATACTTTCCTAATGCTGCCTTCTCATCTAAGCAATGGCTGTCATAGGGGTATTAGTTATTGCAAATAGGGTAGATGACAGTTACAATGAGGAAGAAGAGAAAGGGATTAAAGATACTCAGTGAAACTGAAGTCCCGCGTTTTGGCAAAGCATCAGAGTTCCCAGAGTGAGGGCTTGGTGCTAGACTACTGTTTGGGTGTTTTTAGTGTAGTCATCAATGTGTGTGCTTTTAGCAAAAAAAATCCAATAAACCCACAGAAACAACACCCATGTGTTTCAAACTGAGAAAGTTGTTGGTTCACTGAGTTTCACAACTTTTTCATTTATTTCCACCCATAATTCCAGGCAGCGTAGTTGCTACTATGGTTTTTT
>NW_010355636.1:0-2001 GCF_000700745.2 Antrostomus carolinensis | reverse complement strand
AAACGGCATCAAACAGCGGAGTGGCAGCTTTCTCTCCCCCTCCACCCCTCCCCCCCACCAAAGTAAGACCTATCTAACCACGCAATAACACAAAACAAAGTTTCACACTTTTTCTGGAGCGTGTCCTTTCTCTGCCAAAATTCTGCAGGGCAGGGCAGGGCAGATGGGAAGAGGGATTTTACAGGAGAATTTAGCCTTAACCTCTTACCAAACCTACTAGACACTCTCCTAGGCACTGCAAAGCTAAATTCCACGGTGCCAGTACCCTCCAGCTGGGGCTCCGTCCCTATTTCTGTACGCAGGATTAAACAACTACCTGCTCTGGAAGGAAATATTTGATAGGTACGGATGAGTGTACCTCTCCTTTTCAGCTCTGTGGTCAGTGTGTTTAGTCAAAGTAGAAGCACAGGTAATAGCTGCTATACCACAAGTCTCAGCACAAGGAGAAATGAAGGGTTGTCCCTTGGGTCATTACCCTGCCGAACATCACACCTAGCTATAATAGCTACTCTATATGAAGGAGTAAACACAAAACCAAATTGCTCATCCGGGCTCATTTCTTTCCAGCCCTTCTGAAACAACAACAAAGAATGTACCCACTCCAGGGACAAGGATGGGACAGACTCGCATGGCTAGCTACCAGTGAAGATACTGTCCCAGATAAACAGAAGTTAACCTAAGCTACAGCCACCCTTCTACCAAGCTTGCTACAGTTCTACCATCACTTCCGTAACCCATACGCCAGAGTTTTTAAGAATTTAGGAAGTCAGGAATACAGCAAGCTCACAAAAAGAATAAAGCAATTTCATAACCAAAGAGAAAACAAAAAGAAATAATTAAACACATTTCCAGGAATTTGGTTTTTTTTTCCCCCTCTACTTTTTTAAAAGCTATTTATTGGACAACCGAGGCACTTTAATCTCTGAGCCAGAGGCAATGAATGGTCCTGGCAAACAGCAGTCTAGAAATTGGCACAGAGAACTACCCCACAGTTTAAATATGCTTATTCAGATGCGGTTCAAATTGTGTGAAAATTTAACTGTTTGCGAATTGGTACAGAAACAGTTTCAGGGACAGGCTGGCCGCGATTTCCACTGAAAACATTACACGACAGATGATCAGCTCACAGTTTCTTAAAAGACTTATGAGGGTCCCGTCTTAAAAGCCAGTGGGCAGCATCTGTTGTTGTTGGTGGGGTGTGTGTGTTAAAGAAGGGTGAGCACACACTTTCCAAAGCGCTGTGATTTGGCTTGTCTGACTCCAACCTTCCCCAGAGCATTGCCGCTTACCTCTTTGCAGTTAGACGCATATTTGAAAGTCAAGTTCCTTGGCAAGGAAGCCTCTGCCTGAGTTAGGGTGCCTCCGTCGGCACTGGGATCCAGCGGATGATCATTTACAATGTACGTGCACTTCTCTTCAAAATCGGCTTCTGTCCACAGAGTCATGTCAGCATCCTCCATGTCCATTTTCATTGTCCACTCTCTCCCTTTCACCAGATTCTTGAAACTCACAGCGTCCGAGCTACACTGTGTAGCAGCCTGGAAAATAAGAAAACAGCCTTTAATCCTCATTGTCCTTCAGTGTTGTGGTTTCCGTTGAGACAGCGTGACTAATACAGTAGTCTGTGACACTTTAAAAGCGTATGCAGGACAGTTGGTACAGTTGAGTAATAGCCAAAAAGCAGTGTAAACGAAGCTGCTCTGACTGAAGCAGCGCCTTAAAACACCAGCCTCAGTAATAATGAGGAGGGAACAAAAACAAAGAGGAAAAAAGTCCCTAGGCTGACAACCGCTTTACCTTTTTCAGACACTTTCCTTAATGCCTCAGAGAGAAAAGAAATATTCCATGCTGAAGAAAACGTGGGGTCATGGCCGCGAGACCACTTAGTCGCCTGTGGAAAAGCTGCCTCAGAAAAGTGTCACAAACAAGGAGAGGAAGAGGAAAGGAGCTGCTGTCTGCGTCTGAATGAAGCTAAAAATGGAAAGCGCATGTTGGAAGAGC
>NW_010355635.1:0-1877 GCF_000700745.2 Antrostomus carolinensis | reverse complement strand
TTTTTTTTTTTAAGCCCTTTGAAATCTATGACAAAGTTCTCTGTATTAATTTTTGTACCACTAGTACCATATATACTTAACACTTTTTCAGAAACAGCTCTGCAATAAACGCAATCCTCATAAAGAGTGAAGTAATATTTCTCAAGTCTCAGTTCTCTGCAGCCTTATTATTGCTGCAAAGTGTCACTCAGACAAGATCAGAAAGAAAAACAGTAAAGCCATGCTGTCTGTACATGCAAACTAGCAATGTTATCCTGGTTGGACATTTTTTCCTACAGGGACATGGGACAGAAAAGCAATACAGTCTACCTGGCATTTCCAGCATATTTGTTCCTTAGTGGGGGTGGGAGGGAGAGCAGGGTGTATTAAGTTGTGTAGCACAGTTTTGCTGTTCCTGGTTTTAGGAGAGTGAGTCAGTTCAAGTGGTGTATTACCCCTGGGTAAAGATATGAGTTTGGGATGTAAAAATCCATGGTTCGTTTTCTTATACTACTGTAGAGGTCTTGCCCGATGGCAGATAGATCACTCATATTCTGACTCATTTCCTCAGTTATTAAAAAGGAAAAAGAAAAAAGAATTTTCATTCCTCCATAGGCAAATATACTCATAGTTGTAAGGCAATCCAGTAATATGACAATGGAGTTTACATGAAAACATAAAGCTAATTACATGGTAATGCTAATTACATGGTTTCCAGCCAGTCCCCTGATTGCACAGACATGAGAAATGAATTGCTGTATGATGGCACTGGGACACAAGGGCCATGAGGACCCCAAATAGCCAGGAACAACATTTTGATAGTTTAACCTGGTTTTAAGGGCTTAAAAGTCACCAGTGTCGCTGAAACTTGCCCTCTATGGTTTCTCAGTTGATAAGCAAATTATTTTTATCAAATGACTTTAAATGAGTGAAAAATGTGAAAACTTTTGCATGGCTACTGCAAATTCACAGCATCTATTTTTTTATAAGGATTTTTCAGTAAGCAGCTTACCATGCATGCAATGATTTCATGCAGCTTACACAAAATAATGTTATTTAAAAATTAAAACAGACAGGCAGACAGATTGCAGTCCTTCCAAATTGCTTCCTACAGGAGATTACTCCAATAATCTAATAATGAATGGCCCCCCCAGCTAGGACCACTGTACTGGAGCTGTCATTTTCCAGGGTTAAATGGAGCACCATTCAGCCTGGTAGCTGTTCCACCACTGCTTTCATAAAACTGAATTAGGATGAAGAGCAATTCCTATTAAAAATAAACAGTAGTATCCCCATTTTATGATTCCTCTTAATCTACTTTTGTTTAATTTGGTTTTGCCTAGGTATGGATTCACCATCCTGGTCGACTTTCACTGACAGAAAAAGACAAATATATATACCTTATAATTGTAAACATAGGACATTTTTTGAGCTAGTGGATTTTTTTCAGAGCTGATTATGTCCCTGGCTCCTGTAACAAAAGGCACACAGTCTACTGATGTACCTTGGCCAAATGGAAGCACATGTCCAGTGAGAAGCAGGAAAGAGAAGCAAGCAGAGGCAACCCAAAGGTGCCACTGGTGCCACTGTCAGCAGCTGCCCACACTCCCTGATGCATACAGTCCTCCTCTAAACACTGTGGTATTTTCCAAGCCCTGGTAGCATGTGAGGTAGGAGAGGAAGAGACAAGAAACCGTACTCAGCCTCTGGTAAGACCTAACCACTCGGGTACAGCTGAAGACAAAAGTTCAGGCAGCCTATAGCTCCGATGTCCTATACTATAATTTTGCTCTGTGTGTATAAGAATTTACTACCCTATTTGCTGCACTGTCTTAGTAGATGCAGAATTTGTGCAACAGGAAAATGCATCCTCGTTCTTCATCTACTCAGAAAAAAAA
>NW_010355634.1:0-1847 GCF_000700745.2 Antrostomus carolinensis | reverse complement strand
TAAGGCTGCATGGCAGTTTCTGAATTGCAGGAAAAAGAAATGGCCGTAACATGTGAGATCTATTGGAAAAAAAGTGATGGTCTTAAGGCATCTGGTCAGACTTCATATAGTTCTTATAGTAAATAAGAATTAGCAGGAGATGGAGAAAGAGGTGAAAATTACACCAGAAATGTTCAGGTTCTAAAAACCTGCAGATAGAAATAACTGGCATGGTTGAAATGTTTTAGGAGATGGTTAAGGGAAACTGGGGTGGGAAGTGCAGATTTGATGATGAGGGAGAATTAACTCCCCAGCTATTGCTCACCAGCAGTTTTGAATCTGTCTGCTTCTCTGTTTTAGGTGATGTATCCAGCCTAAGAGGGAAATGTACATTTGTTGTTCTTCCTTTTCCTCTTGCATGTTATTTATGAGTTGATATATAGGAATTTGTTTATAAACAGTACTTCCAAGTTGTTTTACTTATCTTTTGAATCACAAGTCATGTAACTGAAACAGGCAATAAATGCAAACAAATTTGGGTGTGTTGACCCAACAGTGCTTGGCAAGTGCTTGGATATCTGAATTCTGAATAGTCTTGTTGGTTTTGGTCATCTTTGAGACTCTCCTGCTGCACCATGTCTGGGTTCTTTCCATGGAGGTTGTGATGCAGTACTACTCATAAAGGGTGAAAGGAACCTAATAGCCAGGATTCTATTTCTTACATCACGCTCTTAGCTTTTCTGAGTCTTTTAGTTTTCACTGTAACATTGAAAATGGATGAAGTATATTCAGGTTCAGAGGAGAAATTTTACAACCAACTCTGTTCATAAATCTGGAAGAATCTGACAAAAGAAATCATTTGCTGAACATTTTTCTGCAGTGAGTTTTCTGTAATATAAACTTCTTTCCCTCTGGCCTGCAGAGGAAGGTTTAGAGGAGTGTGATCCTAGCTGAAGTGGCATTATGCCAGTGTGACTTCCTTTCTGTTGCTTGTGTGGTGGCTCTTAGAAGTTATGCTCTGCCCTTGCCAGAATGGTTCAGAATAAATAACCACTTCACTGAAGAACATTAGAGAGTTGAGTGTAGTGATGGTAACATCTCATCAGTGTTTCTTCTTTGAGAGACAATATTAGGTTACTACTGCTAATGACAGTGATTTATAAGTACTGGATGCTCAATAAATATTGCCAACTCAATCCTAGGCTGGGGGGTTGGATTTTTTTTGGTGCATTAATTGTTAGTTTGAAGGTCACATGTCCTAACAGCAGTGAGAAAACAGACTATAAGGGCTTATGGATTTAGAGAATTTCAGAAGGCTCTGATGAAATGTTTTGTTCTCAGATTCTTCTTCAGCCTAGTAGTAATTCTTTTCTGAGTGCAACAAGCATTTATGATTCAGTAGCATTTTATACTACTATATGTTATTATGTGGCTTCATTGCAAGCAAGGCAGCTGAAAATTGAACTTTTGCTAAATTAAAGCAGAAACATCTGAAGAGTAATGAAGATGTTGTGCCCTTAAAGCTTGTCATTCCCCCCCGCCCCGCCGCAGCCATAACAAAAGTCTAATGGAAGATACTCTTTCTTGGCATAGAAATTGTTTCTTTTATATTCTTTCATTATTAAGTCTACAACTATAGGACACTGACTTCAACACAAGGTAAAATTCTTGAAGAAAGCTTAGCAGACCTTCTTTTGCATGGTTAGAATACTTTAAGATGCTTGTCAGTTAAATGCTAATAAATGTGTAATGCACAAACTTGAAAAGATGTATCTCAAGAGACAGAAAGAGATCCTTCAGCTGCAGTTCTTGAATTAGTTCTATAGATGCTGCTGCATGAAAGGGGTGGTAAAGCAGTTTGGCAGGAA
>NW_010355633.1:0-1886 GCF_000700745.2 Antrostomus carolinensis | reverse complement strand
AGTTCTTTGTCTAGTGTTATGTCTGCCCTCAATCAACAACGTGTAATGTGCCACCTCACGCCGTGATTCATATGCTTGTATAAAATGCAACTGTCAGCTTAGATGTTTACATGAGATACAGGTTTTTGTTTGTAAAGAATATATACACTGAGAGCTGAATTCTTTGAACACCAGGCAGGAGGGAACATTGTCTCCCCGGTGGGTTAATGACTTGTTTATATTAAATACAGAAATAATCCCTAGCAAATTTCTGTTTACTGGGGGGTGACTCCACCTTGCTATCGGAAAGAGACGTTAATAAGTCTCAAAGTTAGATGGGGAGGGCCAACAACCCTTCAGGAGAAGTGTCAAAATTATGACTCTGATTAAATTGCAGATCACAGGTATATGTGATGGGGTAAAGGTTTGAGTTTGAATATGACCTCAACAGGAGTCTGAGTACCCATGATCTTTGCCTTCAAATAGATTTCTCTCCTGATAGTCAGAGATAATAGTTTCATTCTAAGAACAGTGTGTATGGGAGCATTTTAACAGTATTCGAAGCAAAGGTGAAGAAAAATGTCTCTGACTGGATCTAAAGTACAGATATATATGACCATTAATCCCTTTTATTTCTTTGAATTTGAAATTAAGCCAAATAATCAATCTATAACTATTTGAACCACAGTAAATAATTGTTTTCTATAACTTTTGCTGCATCTACTTCTGCACCTATTTCTTCACATCTGTCTTAGGCTAAAGTTGATTTGAGGATAATTCAAACATCAAGACATTTTTGCCTCTGGCTATTGTGATCCTTAAATCTTGGGTTGTTTATCACTTTTCTGTCTCATCTCTACATTGAACATATTTTGGAGGACTGAAGAATTAGTGTTCCTTCTCTAATTTATTACATTGATTTGAAATATAGAGCAGGACTGCGAATAAAATCTGTTTCAATAAGCAGTGTTAGCAAGAGTCTCAAAGTCTTGCGCTGATACAAGAGGTTGCTTGTGGTGAACCAGAAACAAAGGTATTTCAAAGAACCAGTTGTAGATGAACCGTATTCTTATAGTAAGAGATTAAAATAATTTTGTTTAAATCTCAAATGCATGATTAAATAAGCAAATAAAGAACAATGCAGTGCAGGCTAGTTGTTATTAGCATAAATAACAATAACATGGAATGTTTTAGATCTGCACTTGTGTAAATAATAAACAAAAGGAAGAATATTTATTCTAGAAATTTCTACAGGTGTATGACATTTAGGACATATTCTACCTAACTTGACCTCAGTTCAGCATCTGAATTTCAAGAAGGTTTTAGGGCATTTGCAGGTGGGAATCTAATCAGGATTAGAGGTTTGGTTCCAGAAGGGACAGAACTGTCCTTTGCTCACAATCAGAGCTGCTTTCAGACCTTCACCCTTTGAAAGCTCTCATTTAGCTTAAAAATTCTGAATGTTCTCACTACTGATGCCTTCCAGACATCTTATTTCTTGTTACCATGACTAAAGCTAAACTAGGCATGTGCTGTTTACAATTGCTACTCATGCTTTGCTAAGCTGGTACTGATATTGTTATCTCAGACTATTTCTAATGCTATCTTACATTATGCAATATACTAAAGTCTATTAAAACATTAAGATTAATTTTTTGATCTATACCTGAACCTTAGCAAAACCCTTTTGGAAAGCTTCTGTGGAGGTCAGAACTCATTTTCTTTCTGTTTGAACTGGCCAATCTAGCTCTTTCTTGTAAAAACCAAGAGCTTCCAAGGTGTCATAATAAGGTTTGTAATTTTTATGAATAATAGAACCACGGTAGAGAAATTGGAAAGGCTAAGATTGAAGATATGCATCCTAATGCTTTAGGATCACTGTTATCTAGGTGGCATTCAGAAAAAAA
>NW_010355632.1:0-1952 GCF_000700745.2 Antrostomus carolinensis | reverse complement strand
GAGCCCCTGTGGAGGGACATTAGTTGGCTCTGGAGCAAGGGGAGATGTTAGCAAAGGACATAGTCATTACCCTCGGTGCAAATGCTGCCCCTGGGTCATTGAAGGGTTAGTTAAAAGCAGGAAGGGTAGAGAAAATTGGATCATTTAATGAAAATCGTGCCTTTCCTGAGTCCCTGGCTCTGCTGTTCAATAAGAGTTGGTCGTTTCAGTTCTAAGGCCTGTCTTTTGCAGGTACTTAATTGTCATCTCTTGAGAAGTCAATAGTATTCTTTGACTCTTAATGAGGTTTTCTGTCTTTTTTCTATTTCCTTTATTACAGTATGTTATACTTTCCTCACCCACTGTGGTCCCAGTACCTAGCTTGAAGGTTTTTATTTCTGTTGGTACTTCTGAAAAAGTTTTTTGTGTGCTTGCAAGGTTGTCCATTTCTTCTGACTTGGCTGTTGGTTACCTGGCAACTAAATGTGTGAACACACTTTGGACCACTAAGGTACAACGATGCTACTGCTTGAACTGCACAGGACATCAGGCCACAGCCATGT
This sequence comes from Antrostomus carolinensis, assembly GCF_000700745.2. Taxonomy (NCBI): domain Eukaryota; kingdom Metazoa; phylum Chordata; class Aves; order Caprimulgiformes; family Caprimulgidae; genus Antrostomus; species Antrostomus carolinensis. The sequence goes on along the minus strand of NW_010355632.1, from coordinate 1,410 downwards.
GCAAATGAGCATGTTGATATTCTTGTTGTGTGACTGAACTTAACACAGAATCCTCTCTAGGGTTTTTCCCCCATTTTTTTCTTCTTTCCTTCACTGCAAAGTCTCCAGTCTCATAAGGTGAAGGTGTTGATACCTAGATGGGAGGTATTTTCTGAATTGATGCACTGTGGTCCCTTCACACAACCCTATGTGAAACCCAGTCTTCTTGTTGAGCTGTTCTTCAGTTACCACTGGGCTAGGACAAACAGCTCCTGTCATGGTTCTGCTCTGAACATGGATATAGAAATTACATCATTGGGTTTTATGGTTGTTGGGTCTTCCAGGCTGTGTCTAGACTAACAAGTAAAATGGGCCAGCAATTGTTTTCTGGTCCTGGAAGCACCTGAATCCATACAGTGAAACTCCTCTCACCTCCCAAACCAGAGAGACCTCATATGTTGTTTACTGTGCACAGTCCCTGGAGTGTCCTACCCCCTGGGCTATGTCCAGGCATTTCCTGAGAGCAGATGAGTTCACTGAAGTCAAATGTGAGCCATAAGATACTAGCAAACTGTGTGGCTCTTGGTGAGCTCATGCTTGGACCTCTTCTGTAACCGCACATTCAGGAGCAGATCAGCAGGCAAGAAAAAAGTGTGTGTCTTCTCAGTGTACAGATATGCTGGGGTCTGAGATAGGCAGATGGAAACTCCTGCCCACAGTCTGAGACAACTTTACTTTGGAACAGCTTTATAGATGCATCAGCGTGGTTTTAGTTCTGAGCTAGTACAGTCTGCCCATCAGTAGGGCTCACCAGCTTGGGCAAAGCCTCACACAAGGCGTAGTTATGCATGTTCTGTTCAGTGTCCAGTGCCAAAAGACCATGCTTGTGTCTCTTAGGGGTTCAGCGGAGCAGTTTGTGTTTGCCTAGGATAGATCGTATGAACGTACCCAGAGTCAAGCTGGGCTCTTCTTGGGCTTCACCACTACTGATAAAGCCACTGGTCATGCCCTTATGGCCTTCATTTTTGTGGTTGCTTTGGCCAAAACCAGCCCTTTTTAGAAGATGAGGGTGGTTCTCAGGCCACTTCACTAGGTGAAGTTCGGGTGAATGGATTTCCCTGCCACCCCAATGATCTCTGTTGTGAGGTTCTGCCATGCTCCAGCTCCCTCCATGCCATGCCCTTCCTGGGGAGCCCTGTCCGTGTGGCCTCGTGCCTCCTGCAGAACTGTGGTCCCTGATGAACCATGCATGCATCTGGCTGTCACCACAGCAGCCTGTTCCCACAGGATGGCTGCAGGCAGCTCTGGATCTCCTTTGTGCAGATACGCGTTTCCCAACTCCGATTTTCTTTGTGATGTTTTTCTGCAGCACCTCTTCTTTTCTGAGTGCAGATGTGTCCCACAGGATAAGTGCAGCTAGTTAATATACAG
>NW_010355631.1:0-1981 GCF_000700745.2 Antrostomus carolinensis | reverse complement strand
AGGTGAGTTCTCTCTCCTTTTTTTTTTTTTTCTTTCTTTTTTTAAAAAAATAAAATAAATAAATATTCTTGTCAGAAAAATGGAGTTTTGAGGATACAAAAATTTTGGTATTTGCAAATCTGGGCCAAACTCTTTGGAAAACAAAGGGAATAACAGAGGATGTCAATGGAGAAGACCTCTAAAACGAGCCCATGTCCTCTTAGTGCTCTGACAGGTCAGAGGCAGCAATTGTCTTTTTTCATCGAGGGCTGAGTGGGGGTTCCTGACTCTGGAGCCTCATGTCACAGGACTTCCACCTGTGGGAACAGATGGATTTTCCAAGTTCCTTTTCTTTATGGTTACAATAATGAATGCAATTCATGCACTAATATCTATCTAATGTGATCATTTACTGTTGGGCTTTCCTTTTACCTAGCTCCTGGTTTATGAACCTCTCTTGATCAATGGTCTTTCAATTAACTGTGTAATGATATTTGCTTTCTAAATTAAATGGAGTTAGCAAGATCCAAAAACTCTCCCACATTGTTTGGCACAAATACAAATTCTATTTTCCCTAGACAGAGTAGGACAATGTACTGCTTTTGCCTGAGTGGCATCGGGCTTTCATGACATTCAGTTTGTCTGCTATGTATGTTGATTTTATAATCAACATGAAGTTTTCAGGTGTTTTGCATGCCAGACAGTCAGGGTAGCACGTCCCTGTACTTTCTTATGGAATAATTTGCCTTTGATGGCTCTACAAGACAAGAACTCTGGAAATTTCAAGACAAGCTGTTATTATGATTTTTCATTATCTTTCCTGAGAAAGGACTTGTCAAGCCCTAGCGCTGAACTACCAGAATGGATAATGTGAGTGTTCTTCATCAATGTGACTGCAAATTCTGCTGTGTTTAGACCTTCTTCAGTAACAGCATAAGCTGGCCCAGCTGACTTCAAACTGAGTCAGGCAGCTGAGGCATCCCACCATAATCTATTACAATTATTTATTTGCAGAGAGAAGACACATTTGTTGGTGACACTTAACAGTTTTGGGGAAGAGGGCTATCTGTTCTTGAATTGGTCCAGCTTGATCCACAAAGGGCCTGATTAAGGCATATGGAGGAGAGCAGGCTCTGAGTATTGTTGAATAAAACTTTTAAGTTCCTAGCCTCTTGTCCCACGCTTAGTCTTGCTATCTTACATCACTCATCAGTCAGGCTATTCAGAGGACTTGACCATAACTGAACTTCTGTTTTGAAAATTCCCCAGTTAAGTAGGAGTGAACCCTCCCATCTACATGTGAAACAAGCTTCATAGGCAGGGCCAATTTTAAGAGTTTTCCTACAAGTGCATACTACAAACTAGGACAAGGTAGTGCTTGCTTCTTTTTTTCTCTTCATTTAGTGTAGATAGGCACAGGAAAGAGCATTTATTTTGGCTTAGTGGAACAACAGTAAGGTGGATCTGATCTGTGACGAGTTACTGCAGTGACTTGATGCATATCTACTTTAAAAATTTGATATTAAAATGTAATTAGTAGTAATGGCGAGAGTAGCTCAATTTCATAAGCAACTCAGTGCACAGTAAGTTATTTGATTCCAGTGAAAGAACAAATTTTAATATTGCTCATTCTTTATATAAGAATATATTGATAAATCCTTATCCATTATTAACAACATATTGTGTGAAAATTGCATGTTATATGACTCATGCTACCAATAAGCATCTAGGCATTTCCATAATGATAAATCATTCATAATATATTCATTTTGCCATTAAGTATTATATGACTTATTCTGTGGCTCATTTTGAAGGAAGAAGATTTAAAAATGTGTATCTTTTTTCACTGGCAAGCAATTCTTTTCATTTTTTACCCATTCCTGTGGCATGCAGTGGATTGTGCTGGCTTTACTGTGTTGTGCTTGAGCTCTTTTGCAAAATCCAAGGTACATTTTCCCAGAATATATATGGCTCTAAGCAGATAGTCATACCTCCACTACAC
>NW_010355630.1:0-1997 GCF_000700745.2 Antrostomus carolinensis | reverse complement strand
TGCAATGAACTGGTTCATTCTAAAGTGGTCATGATGCAGCCTTTTTGCCAGGACAGTGCCTCTCATATATTCAAAGAGTGAAGGAAGAAAGTCTGTAAAATTATCTGCCTTTTATTGCCTTCCAGTTGTCTAATTTGTTTTCATTCCTGTATTAATTAGAGTTAATGTATTTACATTTAGCTTCCGGTAGAGTGAAGTTGTATTAACTAATTAACTGTGAGGCTGATGAGAAAACAGGAGCATCAACTGGTGGCGGCTGCTAGGAGTGAGAAATAGCAATCCGAGAAGCCAGCTGGTGGAAAGATGAGAGAATTTGACACAGAAGCCATTTATTGATTATTACAGGATCTGTTAGCTACTCGGGTTGCACTTCCTGTGTTAAAATATGTACATTTTTTTGATTTAGCGATTGCTTGTCACATCAGTAACTGTAAATAGCCATTATTCTTACGCTTGGGAAGTATCACTGTGTCTTAGTAAAACTGGGGTTTAAGAGAATGAGGAGTAAGGATGGTGTACATGTTAGGCGTAAACCTTTTAATCAAATAAAAGTCTCCACAAAACAGTCTTTTTATTGTATGTCTTTTTGATTGAACAAGCTACATATGTACGTTAAAATAGACTTAAGTACACAAGTTGAAATACATAATTTGGCTTTAATATATGTGTGTGTGATTTCCCACACACATTTTTTGGCAGAAAATGTATTGGGCATTTTTGGTAGTTTTTGGCAGAATCTATCTTTATTCCCCCCAGGTTATTCTCGAGAGTGGAATTCTGTGTCGGTAATAACCTGGCTAAAAACATAGTGTAACTCTGCCCGTGATTGCCACGGAACAACCCCCAAATGTAAATTTAATAGTAATCTGAATAAAAATCAAGTCTGAAACATTAATTTCCTTTGCCTTGTAATGCTCAACACATCACCACGTCAAGGATGGGACTTAAAAATACGTCTCATTCTCTCTTTCTCATTTCAGTTGGACGCATTGTCTTCGAATTATTTGCTGACGTTGTACCTAAAACTGCTGAAAATTTCCGTGCATTATGTACAGGAGAGAAAGGAACGGGGCCTACCACTGGAAAACCTCTCCATTATAAAGGATGTCCTTTCCACAGAAGTAAGTTCTATGAAATCCTCTGTTTTCCTGTTGCTGACAGAAGTCCTCCATTATTAGTATTTGAAATCATATTAAATAATATCTTGGAGCACTTGTTTAAGAAATAACTTGACTGAAAGTAAGTTTTTTACTTTCTTATCCTCCCAACAACTAGATGTTTTTACCATGCATTGACAATACTAAATTATGAATTTACTAGTAAGTTAGTAAAAGTAGTTTACTATGAGTTGTGAATAGGTTGAAATGGATTTGAGGTAGAGAATTAAATATCAGGTGATGTCCACTTAACTGAAAAGGAGTACTTAGGAGAGACTTTATAAATAAAAGGTGGTTTTGGGTTTTATTTAGGCACAGGTGCTGGTGACAGGGATTGCTCTTCATTTCTGAATTGTTTTTCTTCGTGCCTTTCCTGCCTTACTGCTGTATTTTCTATTTATTTTATTTTACAGTTATTAAGCAATTTATGGTCCAGGGTGGAGATTTCTCAAACCAAAATGGCACAGGCGGAGAAAGTATATATGGTGAAAAATTTGAAGATGAAAACTTTCATTATAAGGTACTCTATTGAAAATACTAATTGTATGCAGTTTTTGAAGTTTCAGTGATTTTTATTTTTCAATTTCAGAATTAGTGCTCTTTAGTCCAAGGTTAACATATTTTTAAGCAGTGGAAAGAATGCAGCAAAAAAGCTCCAAACTAGTTTGTCCTTAAAGTCTTTGCTGAATACAGAACAAATACATGTATGAATACATACAAAATGAGGTCAACTTCATCAAGACAAAGACAACCATAGTTTAAATTTTCTTTTTAATTGCACCAGCAGAAACTGAATTGAAACAATAGTTTAGTTCTCATTGAAGTAGGGATATTATTTGG
>NW_010355629.1:0-1996 GCF_000700745.2 Antrostomus carolinensis | reverse complement strand
TGTATATAATTTATAAATAAATATATATAGATATATTGGGAATGTGTATTCAAAAGTTTTTTTCGCAATCAAAAAAGTTTGGAGACCACTATACTAAAGTACTATTATGAATTCAAACCACATGAATCTAAAGGACATTCAGTGCACTATTCATTCAACAAAAGAATTAAAATAAATCTGTGCCAGGCCTGTCCCCTGCAGCAGGAAATGTGCTTTTGTTATCTTACTAATTCAGTGATTGTCTCTACGGAAAGAATGAGAAAAGCAAATTACATGCACATGCAAAGGAGTGGTTAGGCTTTGCTCAAAGAACAGCTTACTGGCCCAACCATTATATTTTAAACCTTTATTCAAAACCACCACTCAGACATGTACAGGCTGGCCCAGTACTTCTTCCTCAATGTGGACAAAGGGTTTTCTAGATGAGACTTCAAAACTGGAAAAATTGGTTTGCTAATGAATACTAGGGCTGTTTCAGCCTCTTGTTAACTGTACATGAGTTCTCTTCCTTCCCTCTGCTGCTGTGCGCCCTCCTGAGAGCAGGTTCAGGCACAGCCTTTGCTCAGACTGAGGGGTAAAGCTCTCTAGAAGAGATTTGTATAGACCTGGGCTATCAGAAAACAATCTTCATGGTGCCCAGCAGTCACTGATAATAAAGACAATAATTTAATTGTAACTGCAACTTATTTTGCTGTGTCTTTTTTAATAAAACACAATAGAGTAAAAGAGAATAAGGTAGGAGAAAATCCTTGGCTAACGAGTAGTTATAACCCAGTGTGGGCCAGAAGAATATTGAGAAGGGTTGATGGAAGGAAAAAAACTGAACTGATTTGTTATTCAGTACTTAGAAGATGTTTAAACTCTGCTTTCCATATGCAACATACACAGAATATTTGAAGGTTTGTATTCCCTTGTCTGAAGGACTCTGATTTCTCTTTCCACTGCCCCACCTGCACTTCCCATCCATTTGTAGCTTCCTTCTGTACTGTTTTGGCAGTTAGGAACAAACACTATAGCTGCAGGTTCTGACCTTGAGAACTACACCAAGATATGCAGGAAAAGAATTGTTAAGATTAGGAGCCTTGTTTGATCTCAGGCTTCGATGATTTAAAGATGACAGCTAATCTCACTCTTGTCAGATGAGGACTCTGAGGGTTTCCAAAAGGACACAGACACCCAGATTTGTCATTCTCATGAGCTTAGGTTGTATTATGCAGCTTTTTTGACCACCATCTATTTGCTAAGTCCTTTTGAGATCCTACTAAAACTACAGAAATGCAATGTACTCTTTAAATCATTGGCATCAGGAAACTGAAGGATAAGCATTAAACTTTGACATCTACGTTCTACGTGACTGTTGTTAGTATTTTGTTTTCTTTCTAGAGACAGGAAAATGCATTCCTTGGAAAATTATTCTAGCTGTTGCTTTTGGTAAGGGAGCTTCAAAAGTGGGAAACATTCCAATGAATTTAATAACCTTTAAATTTCTGGTTTGTTTCAGGGATTCTGAATGAGACATTGTGCATCTACCACATGATGTTAGACAATATCCTTCTTCAATTAGCCTGAAAAAAATATATTGCCTACAAACAAAGCAACTCCTCAGGAGCAGAAAAATATATCTAAAAAGCAATAATTCTAGACTCAGCGCAGTGAATTTAAGAGAGAAAATTATTATGATGACCTTAAGCAGAGGAAAGGTGTTTAATGAAGTGGGATGTATGTGGGAGGGGATTAATTGTAAATTCAGCGTTTGGCTTTAACTGAAGAAGTTGGATTTGAAGATTGTTTTTTGTTAGAACATCATAGAAAAGAATTCCTGTCAGAGATTTATATTCATAGTGGATGAATTACTTTGACTTAAATACTCAGTCTGGAAATGTCACTGAAAAATAGATTAATCCAACACAACAATATAGTGTTATCAATCTGATCAGGAAGGAGGACACAAGAAATGGTTTATCATAGAATCATTTAAGTTGGAAAAGACTTTTAA
>NW_010355628.1:0-1943 GCF_000700745.2 Antrostomus carolinensis | reverse complement strand
TTTTCTTTCATCTCATGCTGGTGCTATTTCAACAGGTATTGTTTTTTTGTTTCATGTTAAAGCCCAAGGATTCATTTGTCACACATAACCAAGGACTGCAGGGATGCAGTTCTTAGCATCTAACATTACAGGGAAGTTGTAGCTAACCTGCACCACTTTATTCTGCTCACCACCTCTGCAACTACCTTAATGCTTGTGTACCACAGAAATGGCTCACTTTATCATGCCTGTACTTATCCTCATCTCCTTAAACACAGCAGCTACCCCACAGAAGATTATTTCAGTGCCCACTCAGTGTAAAGAAAGGAAAGGGAAGACACTGGGACCAGGGGTGCTGCTTGTCTCATTTTATGCTAGATGACTGTTTGCATCTCTGGGTCTAAGTTTTCTCTTCTCTGTGAAAGGCTGTAACTTTTTAAGGTACTTTGGGATCTGCAGAAGAAAAGCTTTGTAGCTGCGTTAATACAAATAATTCTTTTCCCTGCTTCCCGTGGCAGTCTCCCAGCAGCTGTCACCTTGCAGAATTTCTCCAGAACCTTTTCTGCCAGCAGCAGAACTGAGAACAGTAAAGGAATATTTGTTCAAAGATTTTGGGAGGACATAAAATATATTTTTCATGCCAGTATAAGTATGATATAGTTCTCATAAAGCCCTTGCTGTAGTAGAGCACTTAAAATAGCTATCCTTGCAAGCTGTTCACCTCAGGTGGCAGCCTTTTTCACACAAGAGGATGTGCTGTGGATGCTCTTCTCTGTGAATACATCCCAATAGAACTTTTTTTGTGCCTTTCTGTCCCAGGTAGAGAAGTATGGAGGACTTTTTCCTGCTGCCATTGGCCTGTCCCTCTTACAATAGGGGATTTCAGTGCTGAAGGCCTTACAGCCATCCTCAGTGCTAAAGGAAAGAGCCAGGGGTTATCAGCTGGCTGTTTGCCAGTGCCAGCATCTCATCAGTCTGTACAGGCTCATCTGTGACAGAACATGCAGCTGTGTTTTCTCATCATAGCAGACGCAAAATAATGAGTCATTTTACAGGGCCTTCCAATCAAAACTGTATGTACCTTAATTGCTCTTTATTTTCTCTTTCAGTGGATTTTACCAAATATAAATGAATCAGTGAAGCTTTTAAGTGCAAGCAAATAATGCCAGTTTCTTTTCTTTAAGCATATTTTACTTCATATCATTGCTAGAGGTAATGCTCTAGTCTGTTTTATTTATTTCTGCAGGAAATAGCATCTGCCTTGATTACAGAATATAACTTGAAATTAGCAGTAAGGTCAATCTACATGCTTTTTGTTGAACAGCCAGTCTGATACATGTTTGTTAGAGAGTTCACCTTGCAATGTAAAACAAAGGAGGTCAGGGAATGCAAGCATGTTAGTTCTGTTCCCTTCTAAATACTGTCAAATACCATTCATTGCCCTTCATGGTAGCATTACTGAAATGCCTTCATATAAAATACCAGTATCAAAACCAGTGGATTTCATGGAGTCTCTGCTTAGTGTCTCTTGTGGGAATCATTAGTTTGAGTGGGATGTCTCATCAGTTTTGATGGAGGGGATGAATAAAAAGGGCTTAAAGAGGTATCAGTACTTTGCACTAGAAAGGCTTTTTCAGGGAAGTGTATTTTGCAGTATTTCTTAAAATCTGTACTAGAACTTAATTCCCTGTCTGGAGAGTATTTCATTTCCAGCTCTTCCTTGGCTTCTTTTGGGGCTGTTGTCTCCTGGAAATGTAACTCTTTGGTGGTTTGGGGATCAAAATGCAATATCGGATACAGCAGTATTGTCTACATCATTATGATCCTAAGGATCCTTTGCCTACCTACTTCAGTCATGTAATTTCCCTGTGCAAAGCCTCTTAGCAGTTCCTCAGCTGCTCACACCATTCTCCACGGGTCTGCAACCATTACATGGTATGGTGGTTTGACCCACAGTGGGACCA
>NW_010355627.1:0-1984 GCF_000700745.2 Antrostomus carolinensis | reverse complement strand
GATCTCCAGAGGCCCCTTCCAACCTCCACCGCTCTGTGATTCTGTCACCCTTCCTATGGCAAGTAATGGCTGAGCTGTTGCAGAGAGGAGAGCAGTGCCTACCGGCTACCAAGTTCCTTTTGGTGGTTACCCCAAGCACAGGTGAACATGGGGTGAGTGGAAGCCTGTGGCTTTCACTTCCATCTTCCCAGGGCATGTCTTTGTGTTCCACTTGACTGGGTGGGATGGTACCCAACTGCCCTTCTGAGGCCACATCAGTGGCCACGGTCACCTCTCCAGGAGATGCACCTACCCTCTGTAAAACTTGCCTGAAATCTGGCTGATTTGTTTAAACAGGGGAAAATTCCTCTCATCCCTGTTTCAGCTTGTAACACTTAACTTTGGCTTGCATTAGGTCAATTAAGAATAAATTTAAGTCTAACCATTCTTAAATTGAAATTAAAATGTCCCCATATTGGTTTGACCAATACAGCCAAAGCAGCATCTGACTGTGGACAGTATTTCAGGTGTTTCTGTGACACGTTCTGCGCTGCTGAGTGACGCTGAGCCGTGTGTTCTGCTTTTGGATGCTCTCGAGGACTGCCGGTGTGCTGCCATCTAATAACTCCAGTGCTGATTTATATCGAATGATTAAAATGCAGCTTGAAAGGTCTGTTTGAGCTACTGGAGCAACACTGACACTTGGAAAAGATTTTTTAAATATTCTTTGAGCTGAGGTTCAGCTATGATAAAGCGATGGCGTTTCAAAGGAGATCACTCACCCCTGACCAAGGCTTCTGTTTAATTACAGAGCCAGCCCTTCTGTGTATGCACGTCCTGCGTGTTACTGGAAGCATTTTTACCAGATGAGCAGTGTGGTAGCCAAGGCAAATATAATTTTTAGGGATGGGGTATGCATTTTAGAAAATCATTTAAAGATGCAGGAGTAAAATCAGAAGATTTCCACAGAAGATTTGCATAGGGATGCAACTCCTTCACCTAACACTGTCCAAAACCAGATCCTCTGCCTACCTCCGTGCTGCGTGGGACTGCACTGTTGGATCATTAGAGACTTTTCCAGATCCCAGAAGGGAATGCCAAGTAATATATTTCTCTTCTCTCATAGACATGCTCAGCCCAGTAAAGATGCCTGGATCTCGCTGTGCTAGGCTCTGCATCTGTTGTACTGTTAAATTCTTTCTCCAGAGGATTTTTAGTGGGATTTTCAGAAACCTTCAGGAAATACAATTCCAAAATTAAAAAAGCAAGATATCACTCTAAATAAGAAGAGTATTAAGTATTAGGGGTACAAAGTTATTAAATATCTTCATATATGTGGTGGGTTGATCTTGGCTGGCTGTCGGACACCCACCCAGCCCCTCCCTCATCCATTCTCCTCAACAGGCTGGGAGGGAGAAATAAGCTGCAATATCTCATGGGCTCAGATAAGGGCAGGGAAATCACTTGCCAATTACTGTTGTGGGCAAAGCAGATATGACTTGGGGAAAATTAATTTAATTAATTTGATTTAATCAGCAATAGGTTTTATTGACTGAAAATACAGCAGGATGGTGAGAAGCAAAGACAAGAAGTAAATAATCTCCTCCTTCCTCCATGGGAATAAACCCATGACCTTGTGACTGAGCATCCCATGCCAGACCAGCTGAGCTGCCCTGGCCCTGCTGACCTCGGGGAGACGTAGACCTCTTACCACTCTGCTGAGGCTTGGCCTGTGCCCATCGTGCCTCCACTCAGCACCATCAGAGGAGCATGTTAGAGAGGGACCCAGACCACCTCTGAGGATGCCATGGATGGGATAGCCACCCAATCCCCAACTGCAGTCATAATCACAAAGGATCACTGGGCACAGAGGTGGATGGACCCATATCATCCATTGGTAAGGAAGAGATGACCCCTTCTGAGCTGCTGTCTTGCACCTCAGTTTGTGTTTGTGGGCTTCCATCTTAGAGGTGGCTTCAGACTGGTTTGGGTTGGAAGGGACCTT
>NW_010355626.1:0-1970 GCF_000700745.2 Antrostomus carolinensis | reverse complement strand
TCCCCTTCTGAGATAGGTGTATCCCATCTTTGGCCAGATGATATCCTATATTCTTGAGGAATGAGATTTAGGGAAGGTTCTTAGTCCCTTTTGATGAAATTATTGTTTAAAGTGGAGAAATTTTGTGTCAGAAATGAGTGGAAAAAGATAAAATGCAACCACAAGTCTAAAAGGTGTTGATTGGAGAACTTGTCTAAAAAAGGATGGAAAAGCTTAGATATCAGTCCTTTGTCCATTGAATATGTAATATAAAATAAAAATGACAGAACAAAGGCAAAATTCCAGTCTTTCTTCTTCCTCACATGTGTTCCAAAAACTAAATTTCAGTTATTTTTTAACTTATTCTCTCTTGAGTCTGCAGAATATTTATCTATTCATGCAAAGTAGAAATATTTCCAACACCAGCAACTGAATGTATTTATTTTCATGCTATCCTGTCATAGTCAACAGTTCAGGGACAAAAAGACCTGAAAAGAGATGAGAGGCTTGGAAAAAAACACCTTTGAAGCAAAGGAGCCACCTGAAATCTAAGATGTCCTTAACCTCAGTAGTGCCCTAGATACAGAGCAATTGGCAGATGGGCATGTTTGCAGAAACATTTTGGACAGAGTCAGTGCACTTAGACTTGCTCTGAGAGCACCAAGCAGATGAGACCCTGCAGGCAAAGGTATGATGATTCTGGAGAGAGAGGCCTTTACCTTCTTCCAGGGTCAGATGGCATTTTAACAAAGCAAGAGAGGTTAGAAGGATTAAGATTATGTATCTGGGTGAGATACAGACTGCTTGCATTCTGCTCACTTTGGGACTCTGTTTGAAGGACCTGTTTAGGTAAGCATGGATTAGTTTTCTAAAAATCCTAAACTGCTATTTTAGGTATATGTAATTATTCAATCCAATGGTTTAACTCTGGAGTATTTTATAGTCTGTCATAGTGATAACATGGAGGCATTCACTCTAGGTGATTGCATAGTCAGGACACTTGGTTCACTTTCAGAAAGCTTTATTTGGGGGAAAAAGATTAAAAAATAAATTCCAGGAAATGGAAGTAATAGACATCCGATTTCCCCCTTCCTGGCTGAACCACTAATTCCTAGGCCACTAAATCAGGGTTAATGTTCTGCAGGACTACCATATCCACCAATATGGATGTTAATGTGCTACTTTTAGCTATAAACTTTCACCTTACTGCTTTGGGAATTGACTCCCTGGAGGCTACCCAGAAATTTCAGATAATGACCACCCTAAGTGCAATGGGAAGTTGTTCTGATGCATGTTTGCTCCGTGTACAATGGAGAAAATATCATATATGTGAGGTCTGGACCTGCCAGATTTGATAGTTCCAGCTCTGGTCCTATGGTTCTGATATTGTATACTGCACATTGGTCTACTTTCAACAGGGGTAGGTAGAATAAGCATCCTTCCCCGGAACACAATATAGACTGGTTGTTCATGGCTCTTCTGGGAAGTACATGTGAGCTGCAATCCACTAGGAATGAAGACATTATTTATGAATCTCCTTTTCATGTAGTTTTTTAAGAGTACATCCCAGACATGGGTGGCAACAACATGTCTTCTGAGTTAGCCCCTCAGAAGCACTAAGCCAAGCTTCCACTAGATTATAATAAGACTAAGGCAGAAACTAGGAGTGTAACTTCTCAGAAAGGCAAATCTTGTTTTCCTAGAAACAGAATCATAAGCGCTCATGGAGCTGTCAGATCAAAGAGGCAAATCCCCAGATGAGTTAAAGCGTCAGAATTAAATGAATGATAGATAGAATTGAGGAGAAAACTTTTATTTCCCTATGTCAGTCATAAATCCCTTTTCATCTGAAACCCATATGAATGAATACACAGCTCACTACCTATTGTGTTAACTGGGAGCAAGAGAGATGTGAGTTCCAATTCACCTGCTAGCTCCTGTTACTGTATTGGATTCAAAGCTGGTTAACCAGTACAAATTTACTCAGTGCT
>NW_010355625.1:0-1973 GCF_000700745.2 Antrostomus carolinensis | reverse complement strand
GGTGCGGGGAGGGGTGCGGTCGCGGCGCTGCTGTCCCCGCTGTCGAAGGCCTCTGTGCCCCTATTTCCCTGTGCCGTAGCAGTCTCTGTCAAGCCCAATCTAAACATTAGTGTAGAGAGCAACCCCGCCCTCGTGCACTTACTGTCTGAGGTGTCACTGTCAATACCTTCCCGCCGCCATGTTCCCATCCCTCTAACTCCAGTTAAATCATCCAGGTGACATGCTCTCTCCTTCTCAATCCCTGCCGCCGTGGCCATGTGCTCTGCTCCTTCTACTCGGCACCTTGTGATTTCTTCATTCCCACCTCTCACCCCATTCTGCTCCGTAACAGCTCTCCCGCAGCCGAGTCCCCTGTTCTCTGCCCCATCACCCTCCTCAGGCCCTGCAGGGTCACCTTGGCAGTCCCCAGTTCCTCTGGTACATATGTTCCCGTTAAAGTTCTCCCGGCTACAGTAAACCCTGCTCAGGCAGTGGATTGATGTGTTGGTGCCTGGCACTGGAAAATTTGGGCACATGAAGCAGATATTTTTGAGCTCTCGACACATTTTGGGTATTGTTGACTTTTTCTTTAATGGTATCCTGGTACATAAGCTTTTTGCTGTCCATGGGAGCAATGACATAATACAGTAACTCCATAATAATAATAAATAGTAAAATCCACATGGTTTGGTGATGTAGTCAGATTTTGCAGGTATTAGCAAAACCAACATACGTGTGAGTAGATTTCCCTTCAGGGTTAGATGTTTTGCTAGATACTGTCACTTGAATTTCCTTTGGGCACTCTCCAGCCATGGGGAGTGAAGCTATGAAAGCTATTGCAAGCTCAAAAATTCTTGTGCTGAAGTGTGGGACAAGGATAATATTAATATTAATTTAATATTCCATATGAAATGTGTGGTGGTGCTTGTAGCGAGTGGTGACAGTGAGAGGTGATTAACAGCCTTTTCCTTTTGCAACAGCAGATCCTCATTTTCCAGTAACTGATCATAATGATTAGAAATCAAGCAAAAGACAGTTTTAGGTTATTTACCTTGTTTATCTTTGGAGGAGGTAGCAATTCTGTACTATCTTACAGCAAGGTGTCATTTCTGGCTACAATATATCATAGTGTAAGCACTGGCACAGGACTGTGAAAGGTTTTTTCCTTCTACAGTAATACAAGACCAGGAATTTTGTCTCCAAGTTTTTCAGTATGAATACATACTGAAAAAATCCAGAAAATATTTAAAATGTAATCTCGTGGGTCTGTTAACTCATCTCAGGTACTTAATAGGCAGAAAGTTCTTCATTAATAGTATCAGTATAGCGCAAGAAATGTGAGCAGCAACAAAAGCAGTTGCTGAGACATATATACTGCCTCTGAAGGTAAAAAAATGGAATACACTTGAGTCAGTCTTGGTTAAAAAATGCAAGGAGGTGCCATACTAAATAGCAAAGTACACAAGCAGTAGTTCTGCTCAGTTACCTGGGAACATCTACCTTCAATTGTTTTGAAGTAAGGGAGTAATTCATATAGCCATGTTTCCACTTAAGAAAGCTGAAATGATGAAAAATCCTAACTTTTCTATCTTCACTGTTTCTGTACCTAGAGCTCTGGAAAAAGAATTGCTATTTTCCAGAAGAAAATGGAAAACCTTTTCAAATTTGGTGCTGGTTAAGACCCTGAAGAGCCCCTGAGTGTAAGAGACAAACGTGTATGTTGCAATTGGTATTACAGAAAAATAATAATAAATCAGTAAACACAAATTTAAGATACTTTGATCACTTGGAATGGAATTGTAAAGGCCACTCCAAAGCCTAAATACAGCCAAGAACTGGAATCACACGTCTCATAACGAACTTTATGCCAGATTTCTGAAAACAGCGCGGAGGCTCATTACTCATTAAAATAGCATCACATCCTTCAGCAGCGAAACAGAGCTGGGAAAAGGCTGCGAGGCTAAAGCTGAAGGGAGAGACTCTAACCGTACGTG
>NW_010355624.1:0-1987 GCF_000700745.2 Antrostomus carolinensis | reverse complement strand
GGTTGAGGGGGGTTGGGGAGCGGTTGGGGGGGTGAGCTCTGGGCAGGGAGGGCAGGAGGTTGGGGGGTGATGGGGATTTGGGGGGCCATGACACTGAGGACACAGCGATGGGTGTAGGACAGAACCCCCCTACCCAGGAGACCCTGGATGGGGACAGTGGTCACACTGGTCCTCTACTGGCCCCTCCCAGCTTGGGGACTGTCCCCCCTGCCCCATCCCTTGGAGAAGGCTTGTCACTTTATATTGTCCATGGACCTCCTGGCTTTGGTAGCAGCAAGTGTCCCCAGCTGTGCCCCATAGATCCCTGAAAAGCACCTCCCCCCACAACAGCCAGGATCTCCTCCTGCTTCTTCTCACCAGCCAGGATCTCATCCCAGCAGAGGAGGAACCCAGGTAGACAGCAAAGTCCTTCCTCTGGCCAGACCTCAGGATCAGAACATGCTTCTGCCCACCTTCCCAGTGCATGTGGAGCATGCCAGGTGTCCCTGTCCTCCAACCATCTCCATCTGCAACCCTTGGGGACTCAGGTAGGATGCAAAACACCTGCCCTGCTGGAGATGATGCTGGAGATGCTCCAACACAAGTGTGGCTGCCCGTGTACACCTGGCGTTGGCTGCACCAGGTGGACCATCTGAAACGCTTGCTCTTATCTCATGACTCGTGGTGCCACCTCACCTGGAGCAGGAAGCTTCTCTGAGCAACAGAGGCATCAGACAAGTCCTTTCCCTTCCCCACGGGGTGTTCTCTGCCTTTGATGGTGTCTACTCCTCTTGGTGCAACGTTCACAAGAGAATGGTCACCCCAAACCAGCTTCAATGAAACCTGAAATGGAATTCCTGGCTTAGTCAGAGCTTCACCGTGGTGAACCCAGGGTTTGTTCTTGAGGTTGAATCCTAAAAGCAACCCCAAGTTGATGCCTCCATAAGCCATTTTGGAGCGATGAGACTCAGTCAACTTTGGGTTAACCAGGGAGACCCCATCCTAGACTTTGGTGAGCCAAAGAGGAGGGAAGGATCGTGAGGAAGATCAAAAATCCTTGGGAGAAGAGGTTGCTCTGCTTCTGTAGGCATCATGGCAATGGTCTGTCTGGGTGGACTCCTGCTCGTTTGTGGTAACCCTCTGACACCTGAAACCACTGGTGGTGGACAAGGATGTCCCAATATCCATCATGCACACCTGCTTTGGATGTTGAAGTGCCTGTGGTCAGAGGAGCTGTTTGGCCATTGCCATGGATGGCTACAGGCTTCTCCATCTCTATGTCCCAAAGCTTCTTCTGGATTTCTAGAGGTAGTCCAAGATGGAAAGCCATCCCTCCAGCTTGCAATGGGATGCCACCTCTGACTTAGCAGAAGACCTGGGTGACTTTAGGGAATATTTGGAAAGGAGCTGCAGTAGAGCAGAGCACAGAAGAGCATGGGAAGGCTCTGCTGCTTGGTGGGGCCAAGCCAGCCCAGCCTTCCTTTGTCTGGAGTAAATAAATGCAGGTTTTGAAGCTCTTTCCATGTGAGATGTGTTCTCCAAGGGAGATGTAGTCATCTCAGCAGACCTCCAAAGCATGCTCATGGTTTGGATGTCCAAGAGTCTTCTTGGCATTGCCCAAGGGAAACGCTCTCTGTGAGCCATCCCACATTTACCTTCTCCTGAACCCAACCAGGACTTTTGGTTATTTCCAACTGAAGATGCTGATGTGGTTGGTGGAGACACAATTATGTTCTCATACCTTGTGTGGTTGCACGTCATTACCAACACCAGCAGGGTGTCTACTTCAGAGGGCTGAGGTCCACCATGCCATCGTTTATTCCCCCTTTAGACCCCATAGATTTGCTGATTGCCCCAAATCGCTGTGCTGGGCACCTCAAGGTGCTTCATGACCAGCAGTGGTGGTCCATGTGTCATGGAGACATGGAGAATGCTGAAGTAAAAGTGGATGCCAAGGGGATCCCATCACTGCTGCTTCTCCCCTGCTCCCTGGCTCATTTTGAGTTGT
>NW_010355623.1:0-1978 GCF_000700745.2 Antrostomus carolinensis | reverse complement strand
TATGATCACTGTTTTCCTCTTGAAAAAACACCAGCCCTTTTAAAAAACACTTTGGCCGATCTTTCCATGTAAGTCCATTCTCCTTTGCATTTGAAGAGCTCTCTAGAAACAAAACTGAAGCTTTTGAGCATGGTTGTCTTCAGCAACCTGAAGGTCTGGTGTTTGTCTTGGGCCCTAAGGCAGCTGGAGGGAAAAGCTTTTCACAGCAGCGGGCAACAGTCCGCCTGCACCCAGCACGGTGCCTGGCGTGATTTCTGCAGAGATTCACGTGGCTTCCAAGGACTGAGGCAGCCTTTCTGAAGCAGACTTTGCTATTTTCCTCTTGGAATTGTGAGGCTGAATTATTGTTTTATAATAATTATAAAGGAATTTTCTAATAAATATAAAGGAAAGCCTGTGCTGATGAGGTACCTGCAGACCCCTAACCCAGCACGTGTGCAGGGACAGCAGGAAGCGCTGTAAGGAGTGTGGGCAGCACAGCTCAGCCAGCCTGCAGAAGGACAACAGCAGTGATGCAGAGTTTTCACCCTGAGTATTTGCATTAATTAGAATAATGTACTGATGGCTACAGATATAACCTACTCTGATGTAATTTTCTGTATATGCATTTCCTGCAAAGCACAGATACTGCTCACAGTTAACGCCAGTTAATGCAGCAATTCTAGACCCAGCCGTGTGTGTCCTGTTTCCCAGAGTACTGGCAATATGATTTGGAAGAGTCAGAGTGATCCCTCAGTGGCTTGTACTCTTTGGGTTTGAGGGCACAGGTGGCCTCTGGGCTTTGATACCAACAGTGATCAGTGTTTCCAAATCGCCGGTATTGCACCTGCAGTGAGTAATGAGGATGAGTGTTTGTAGCTCATGTGACCCCATAGAGCACCCATGCATACAGAGAACTGAATCTTTCTGGGAGAATATTGTCTGATGTGGAAATTCTTTCATTTTCCCTGCCTAAAAAAATTATACAAAATTATAGGCCTTTTTTATTCTTAATCTCTACTCTTTCAGCTAGTAAATTATTTTATGTAAAGAAGCATGGAAGTGTATTGTGTATCTAGAATCCACTGAACTTATGCTCTGGGGTTTCAGCACTTCAAATAGTCTGTAGATTAATTAGTTCTTCAATTAATTAAACTTTTCAGACAAAGTCCTTGTCAGCATGCTATGTTAGAATTCCCACTGACTGCTAACCTGTTCTCTGATCTTGTGGTATTTCCTCAGTCATTTCTTCATCAGGAATGATGAGAAAAAGACAGTATCATCAGACTCTGTGTGTCTTCTGCTTATCTCATTATTTATTTATTAATTCACATTATCACGTGCTAAATCCATGTGAAGACAGTGTTTTGGTGACAACTTGGCATTTACTGAAGCACGTGTCTCTGAGTGATCAGGGACAAACTGCAACTAGGAGCCTATGCTGAGGCTCACTGAAGTGAGAGTATTACTGGTGACTCCATAAGGCTTGACTGTCACCAGCATGGCCAAATGAACTGGGCTGACTGATGCAGATGAGGCTCGTTTCAGAAAGAACACTGTCCCAGTGCTGGTGCAGCAGCTGCAGGTGGACTGAGATCCCTGGGAGTCCTGCAGAGCCTGAGGGTGGAAGTCAGAAAATTTGGCTCAAACCCTGGCAGTTCATTGTGTTTCCTTATGTGGAGCAACTGGGTTCCAGGCATTTGGTGTTAAGACATTGAATGCCAAAGGCAATTCTCTGTTTGGCGTGAGCATCATAAACCCTGGTGCTGTTCCTAACCCCGCGCAGGGCTGTGGGAAGGTGAGAAAGCATTTTCCTACAGGACCCTGCCAGTTCAGAGCAGGAGTGGCCTGAGGCACCAACAGTGGCACCATAAATAGCAACTTTTTCATGGCAGCATATATTTTTCACTAGGGATACAGCATAATCTCCATAGATGCCATTCCAGCTCTGCAGTGCACCAGAAGTACCTCCATAACCAATAAATTAATGAGATCTGGA
>NW_010355622.1:0-1974 GCF_000700745.2 Antrostomus carolinensis | reverse complement strand
GAGGAGAGAGCAACTTAGTATTTTTTGAATTCTACCAGAGGTATGCACACTCCCAATGCCTCGTATTCTCAAGGAAATAAATCTTAAACTTAAGTCTGTTGAAAGCCTCCACCTCCCTTGTGGAGTTCTTTTGTTTCTTTGTTGGAGAACACTCATACATGTCAGGCAAATTTGGATTCCAAATACGCACTGGAAAACACAGGCAAGATACATAAGAAAAACTTCTCTGGAAACTCAGCATCTAGTTCCTAACTTGATGCAGATTAGGACAATCAGAACATAAGTCCTCATCAGATACATCATAACTCTCACGCTTTGTGAAAAATGGGTTATGCTTAAGGATCCAAAACCAATTTAATCTGTCATCTCCCTGTGTCCTTTGCGTATCAGACATCAGGCTTGTGAAATGATAAACGTTTATGACCATGAAAAGCAGCTGCTGCAAAAGTTTAGGCAATCTTCAGTTTTATACAGGGTAACTAAAAGTGCTGCACTGAAATAAAGAAACAAATAAACAGAACCATCACCACCTACAGCAAGAAGAAAAGCAGAGCTACTTTGACGACGTAAACACACACACATTAAACGTGTTTCTGCAGGCAGGCAGGCACTTACTTTAGCAAAAAACAATTGTATTGTTAACCTTTGGCTTTGTCCACTTTACATTTCTGTTCAGTTGGTATCCCCACTGACGGAAGACTGGAACAAAAAGAACTGTAAAAGCTTACTACCTACCTGCAAGCTGAGCTGTTACAGCTTGGAAAGGTAGTTTTCTAAATGTATCCACAAGTGGCTGCACTTTGTCTATGCTGACAAACTCATGTTTACCATAGTCCAGCTCGTATACCGACAAAAAACCGTTTCTGAGAATTCCTTTTATTACGACCCTGTACCACCTAAAAAGGGGGAGAACAAGAACAGACAATTTCAATTCATATTCACACACCGTCAGGGCACCAGAAAAATAAGACACGACCAACACATCTTAACCACCACGTCTCAGGCTTCTGGGATCTGGTGTTCTCTGAACAGAAGTCAATTCTTCCAACAACTCTCTGGGAGGATGAAGGGACTGCAACCCCTTTTCTCCCTTAATTGCTCAGACACCCCGGGACATCTGCTACCTTGTTAACAGTGCAGACAAAGCAGAGCTAGGCTTGCCTTCAAAGATTTTGTTCTTTGTTTAAGTATCTACTTACTGATTTTCAATTTTAGCTGCATACAGCTTGTTTTTTTCAACGTCCACAGGTTTCTCTTCCACCCTGCTGTAGTACAAGATCATTTCTTCCATCAGGGCTTCCAGACTATGTAGCTCTTTCCAAGGCTGGACAATAAAGTGACCTGGATGGCAGGCCAGCGAGACATAGACATCCATGAGCTCACCAGTCTTTGGCAAGGGCAGAGGTGGAGGCATGTCAACGGCAGACACCGCACTGCTGGGTTCTCTAGCTGAACCCTTCTCTGGCCTTCCACTAGTCAACCGCTGAGCTGAAACAGCGTCGCTTGTCACTTGTGCAGAACTAGTCCCACTGGGTGTAACGCTCAAGAAAACATCCTTCTGATGCTTCCACAAGTCTGCGTTTTTGATCTGTCGATTGACGCTATGATCCATGTCCGGGAAATTCTCCGAAGCAAACAAGTAAACGTGTGCAATTCCCTTTGCATCGTCCTGTTTCATCACCTTGGCAAACAAAATACAGTTTAACTTCCATTTAATAACTATTAAATGCACATCTGATTTTGTTCAGAACACCAAAGCCTTTAACAGAAAAGCAGCAACAGTTCTTTGTGTTCTCTGTGCACAGAAGTACTTTCAAGGTCCTCTCAAACACGTCGATGAAGCTGTTGGACAGTGAGCAACTCACAGCAGCTGAAAAGAGCGTTTGCAGCTATTCGGCCAATGCAAAGCAAATGCAAAGCTTGAACTGAGTTTTGTTCTGCCCAACAGGTTTTATCTCAGTACTGTGTGCACAA
>NW_010355621.1:0-1951 GCF_000700745.2 Antrostomus carolinensis | reverse complement strand
GAGTGTGCGTGTGCACATTAAAATCTCAACAGTGTATAAAATATTTTAGAAATATTTGTGAAGGCTTTCAACTAAATTTAATTATTTTAGGTAATTCAAGATGCTTCAATGGAAACCTCATGGTTTTTATCTGCTACAAAAAAATTGTGTATGTAAAGGCCTCTCATTATTTCTGTTGTCCTGTTGTTCACATAGAAGTGAATGCCTTTCCTGAAGAGATGTTGAGTGATGTTGCACTTTACTTTCTGTATGTTAACTGGCTTTTCCATAAGGAGTCAGAACAAAATAAGACTGAATATTCAGTATTTGAGTGGATGTCTTCTATGCTGGCCAACACTGAAACTTTAAAATTTCAGGAAACAGGAAGATGCCTCCCTCTCAGAAGACTCATGAGAATTCTTTGTTTTGTTTTGATCTTTGTCTTTTTCCTCCTGTGAGCTGCAGCTGCTTTCTTCAGCTCACATGTATTTTTGTGGAATGTGCTACTTTTTGGTTTGTTAAAGCTCTTGTGATCCAAGTTGCATTGCTTTACAGAAACTTGTTTTATTGTGGAGTCCTATGCAGTTTTCATCTATCCCTGCAGCTGTATAGCTTGTGGAGGCTTTCTGAGCTCTGTGGCTATGGAGGTAGGCCAGGAAGGAGAGCTCTCTTCTTTGTTGTAGTTGCTTAAGTCACATCAGCTGTACATGTCCCTACGAGCCTCTCCCCTGGGACAGAGCCTGTGACTGTATCAGGTCTGATGACAATATAGAAGGAACACATTTGTGCCTCTGGAAAGACTGGTGATACATGAAGCCTATATATTCCCTTACTCCTCAATGGGGGATAATTTTTTCTGGCTCACTGTCAACAAGACAGGAAAGACACTTTAGACTTCTTTAAATCCCCTGGCATATTGCTGAACCAAGGAAACTAGACACAGAACAGGTGCTCCCGGGAATCAGTGACAGCAGATCATTTGCCTGCTGCCTTCTTCTATTTCCTAAAAGAGGCTGGGAGCTCCTCCACCACCATTTAGTCAGTGATGTTCTGATCCCAGAGACTGGGGATTGTCACCATCATCACCTCAAAATGAGACCACTCTCTGCAGCATCTGCCATTGGCAAGAAAAGAAGTAGGAACAGTTGAGGGTCTGAGATAAATGTGAGGTGGTTTCTTGTAGTTGACAGGTTTAGCTCCACAGAGGCACTTGTGGAGCTAAGAAATACAAGTAGTAATGTGAAGTCAGTGTAACTGAGTTAAAGTATGCCTGAGTGCTCTTGGGAAAAGTAAAGAGTTAACTGATTCACATTTACTTTCTTGCCCCCCACCCCAACCCCCTCGTATATGAGCTGTGAGTCAGAAGCAGAGATACATCTTATTTGTTCTTTTCTACCTTTTCAGCAATGAATATACATCCAAAATGTCATGTGTCCAGGTTAAGTGTGTAAGTGTAATCCACCTATGTGAGAGAGCAGAGCCTGTTTAGGCTATTGTGCAACTATTATTCATAGCAAAGTCACAGTAGCAAATTTTAGACAGCTCTACCCAGTGTTCTGGACCAAATGCCTTTTCTCCAGAAAGGTTGTTAGTGTTGCATGTTGTTTGTTTAATGGCTGTCAGTAAATAAACTTGACAATTGATAGAAGGCTAATAGGCCATATGACATCTTTCTTGGATATTTACATGATGTGTGGATCTGCATTTTAAAGTTTTGGGTTTGTTTGTGTTTTTTTTCAACAGCTGGTTGGTATGAAGGGTCACCTCACCTCTTTTTGTGAGTGACCACATACAATTCTTTCTTTTGGAACCAAAATTGGACTAAAATTGATTTGTACCTGCCTTGGTCTTCATTACATCCCACACAGGCTGCCTGCTCTTTTTCAATGGATGTATGAACCTTGAAAAGTATAGAGCAGTTTTTCATAGTGGCTGAATTAAACTTTGAAGTGCTATATATTTGTTTTGCATC
>NW_010355620.1:0-1966 GCF_000700745.2 Antrostomus carolinensis | reverse complement strand
GGGTGCTTTCTAGCTACTAAGAAGAAAATTATTCTAGCAAAACCAACACAATTAGATTTTGTGAAAGTTTTTCTTTGATATGCAGATTTTTGCTTATTTTTTCCCTTTTGTGTCTAGGCACCTGACCACCAAGTTGAAGGCAGATTATTTAATTTGGTGACAAGAATGCCAAAATATTTGCTATTGAAACATTTAGCAGTGTGACACAGGTTGCTTTGTAGAAATTCTCTTATTACTTATATCTATATATATATAGACACTGAGTGTCTCCCCCATTGCAAAAAAGCAATTGAGACATTATGAATATGATGTAGAAAACAGTAGCTAGAGAGAAATAAAATATCTTGCTCTAAATGCTTTATGTTTCTCTCTTCTGGCATGATGGAATATTAAAGAACCATTTGCATAGATTCATGCTTAAATTGATAATTTATTTTTGTAGTATTTCTTATTAGTCAGTTTATTTAAAGTAAGAAACTTTAAAAATAGGTATGCTGTCTTACAGTTCAAACCTGCAAGACTACAGCCTGTTGTCTAAGGACTGCTTGATTTCTACTGACTTCAAAGGGAACTGAAATCTCACAGCTTCACACTGATTCCTTGGTTCTTATGTGAAGTTTTTTAAAGTTGTCTAAGATCCTAACTCCCCTGAGAACAATTAAACCCAACTAGATTTAGGTATCTTGACTTTAGGCTAAAGTCTCATTCCAACTTACAGTGAATAGGAACACCGATCCTTTTCTTGGGGAAAAATAAAGTGATTTAATGTATATATTTCAGCCTGGCTCTTCACTACCAATATAAAAAATACTTATGTGTTTCTAAGAAAATGCAGTTGGACTCTCATCGTAGATTTTGTTGCAGTCTCTGGTGGAGATACATATTAATGATGAAATTAATGCATAACAGCATTGAGATATAACTGAAGTTACTTTCTCATCAAACATAACAGAAAGTAATAGAGCTGGGAATAATGAAATTGGGATCCTCAGCATTCTTGAGTTTTCAAGTACAAATACTCTTAGAAACAATTGATGTGCAAACAATTCCATCTGAATTATTGCAATTGTAATAGATGCTGTAAGCCCATTCAAGTCAATAGAGTTTCATCTGGAATGACTTTGACCTATCCTGTATATTATTTCAATTTTCTAAAATTTGTATTGTTTGGCAATCTTTACATAACTCCTAACATTATTACATTTCCAGCCTAAAGGATATAAGTAGGTTGAGTGTTTTGCTTCCTTTGAAGAGAAGTAATACAACAGGTGATTGCTCTTTTCCATTAATACTCTTTCTATTTTAAATGATCTTAACTTATAAAACTTAGTTTCTTGGATATTTTAAGTACAAATCTTTTAGTATAGTGTAAAAAAAAAAAAAGAACAGCAATTTTTAAATACAGTTAAATACTTTCTGTTCAGGCAGGAACAGTCAAAGGAAACTAAACATTATTTTTAGCATAAAAATATCATGTAAGTTTGTTCTTTTTTCTAAAAAGGAAATTCCCTCAAGAAAAAACACAAAATCTACTAAAAATTTTACACTTATGTCTACTGCAGTGGCTTGCCACGTGCCGTTAACCTAGCCTGACTCAGTCAGAGCAGAGATTCCCCCTACCAGTAATAATATTTCAATCACACCTCAGTTGAATAATATGATAGTGAGATACCCAATCCCTAGTTTTATACAAGCTTTATGTGTAGGCTGTTATAAAAACAGAAGGTCATTATTGAATAATTATTCTACTCCAACCAGGATTTAATTAGTTAATAGGTGCAGAGGACTATCTGAAATCTTACCAATTTTCATCCTCTTTAAACAGATCTTCAGGAAATGATAAATGAAAAATATGGTACCAATATGGCACCAAAACAAATAATGTTTATTTTATATTTCAATGAAACAGAATTAGCACTTTTTAATAGTGCTAAACAGGGCACAAATAATCCAGGCGGTTCCTGGA
>NW_010355619.1:0-1974 GCF_000700745.2 Antrostomus carolinensis | reverse complement strand
AGGAGAACTGGTCATGAGCCCAGACTGAACCGCGTCGCTGAAGTGAAGGGAACAAGCTGTTACCACAGGACAGGGAGGAACTGCTGGGAGTGCGCTGGGCTGCTCTCACATGAGCCAGTGTAAATCGTGCTCCCTTCTGTTTTCGTGTCTCCCTCGGTTATCAATTCACCCTAAGCTCTTTGGAACAGGGATCCTGATGTGAATTCAAATGTTATAGTCCATTTGAAGTGGATCATGGCCAATCAGATATTATTTTACTGCTCATAAGTGTAGATATTTGAAACTAAGATATAATTACATCTTTGGCTCAGCAACTTTGAGCTTACAACTCAACTGGATTAAAAAAAAAATTCCCTGCTCCTTTAAGGAAAAAAAAAAGATACACTGAAAAGTGTTTTCATTTTTTGTGTTAAAGCAGATGATACTTTTTGAAATTATTTCTTACTCAGCAGGGAAATTTCCAGAACTATATTCCCTCCCTATATACCCCCTGATTTGAGGGTTGGATGAATAAAATACAGATAAAAGACAATATGAGAAACTATACCAGAGTGAAATTATTGTCCACATCTTAAAGACCACCTTCTAAAAACGCACTACTAATAAATCTTTTCAGAGAAGAGAGCAGAAACTCATTTTTTTCAAGCTTGCAGTAAAGGTGATAAACATTATATTTTCACCTCTGTGAAACAGAAAATTATACTGATATTTTACATTAACAGTTACTGATATTTTATGTTAACAGCTATGAATAGGTTTTTCAGGATGCCAATTTGCTTTCCAGTTAACATTCCAGTTTTCAAAATAAATATTCAAGACATAACACAGAACTTGCTTTTCTATCACGTATAAACAATATTTTAACTCATTATCTCCACTAGTACGAGCCAAGAAAGTGAAAGAAACTGAATCAAGGTATCAAGTATCACACTGGTATTTCCTGAGATTAACACAAAAAAAATTTTTGTCATCAGGCTTAGTGAGTAAGATAAGGAGTGTGCTTCCTGGCTTTGAATATATTGCAGATTTCCTCAAGGCTACCTGGAATCAGCTAAGGAAACACCACATAAAAAGCTAAAAGAAGCTTACTTCTTAACATCTAATTACAAATCCAATGAAGTCCACTTGCTCTCTTAGACAATTTGTGCATATTCCGGGTTTGTGTTTAAAGATAAAAGCGTATCTCAACTTTTTATCTAGGGTGACTACTATGTGCCATTGTGTCTGCATTGTGCTCATGCAAAAAAGAAAGGTTAAATTCTCACCATTTTACCTTAGTAAATTTGATTCAACTCAAACATCAGTTACTTGAACATCATATTTGTCAAGATAGCTATAAAAACAAACACTGCACCCTTCATTATGTTTTTCTATGTAAAATACACTGATTTGAAGGAACCTGTCAGGCTTTAAAAAACCAAATTCAATTCCATTCTAATAAGCCACTTTCATAGTCCACCACAAAGGTGGCTGCATTCAGAAAGTTCACAATTGCTTGAAAATATGCAAATAGTACTATCTGACATTTTACTAAAGAAATTTAAGTCAACAAATTAATTTCTCCCTGCAATTTCAAGTGTAACAAAAAAGAAGAAAACTACTCAGCTAGAATATGGCAAAACCTAACAGTCCTACTCTTGAAACAGAAACAAATGTGTATCGTTTTCTAAGATACCAGAGAGGAATACTGTTTCTTCTGCAGCTGCTGGCTTTGTACATAGTTCTAAGTCACTACACTGGAATAAAGTATTTTTTTTCCCCAAAGGGCCTCAGAATAGCTTAGGGAAATGAGCATATTCAAGATCAGTGCTACCAGTGCACAGTACCATTGTTCCGAAAGATAAGTGAGGCAGGGAGTTCTTTACATGACTCGCTTACAGTCACACACTCCTACAGCCAAAACCCAGTCTGCAGTGAAGCTGTCTTCATGCATGAAAGCATGCTAGCCCACTGTCCTGGTTTTGCTAGGATAGA
>NW_010355618.1:0-1978 GCF_000700745.2 Antrostomus carolinensis | reverse complement strand
TTGTTTGGTGTAAAAGATAAGGAACAGCTTCTACTTCTGATCTCAAGAATTATTCTTCAGACATTCATTTTGATGTATCTTTGCTCCACCCCTCCTCAAAAGACCACTGGGGGAATCAAGACCAAGACAGTTCTCAAGGATAGGTTATCTCATGTTTGATTATTTTAAGGGCAAAATTATCTTTAGTGAACTGAACCAGAGCTCATTTGCCAGATAGGTGTAGTCTTCTACGTTACCATTTGTACTGCCCTTTGGAAGAGGGAGGACCTTCTTCTGACCAACATCAGTAATGCTGGTTGTTTATGTGATGTTGACAGTTTCTTTTAACCTTCCCAATACGTGTTTAAAGTAAGATTGCAAAAAAGAAGGGACAGAAGGGGACAAAAGATCCAAATGTTATAGAAACTTTCCTGAAAATGCTGCTTTTTGTGTTAATCTGACCCTTCGAAATATCTCACTTTAATGAGATTTGGGGCGGGTGCCGAAGTTGAAATAATTTATTTCCTGTCGTAGTGATGAGCATCTGACACTTCAGCAGAAGAATGTGGCTTTCTGTATACGTTTTACATTGTGTAACGGCGCACTGCTTTCTCATCATTTTAACTCTGGTTTTGTTTTGGTTTGTTGCATTTGTGTAATAATTTGATTTTGGTATTGCTATGGAATGGTTTCTTTTGTTGATGTTCATGTGACAACTCCCATCATACAATAAAAGGCATTTCTCAGAAGCGTGCAGAAGTCTGTTGTCATTGCAAACGTGTGGTTGAAGGCAGAAATGCCAAGCTCAGCTAAGTCAGGTCATACCTGAAAGCTCCAAACGCCTCTTTGTGGCATCGCCAACTCACAGGGTTGAAAATCCTCCATTTGAAGGTATAACAGAATAATACATTCCAGCTTGCTTTTACCAGTTGTCTTCAGTCTGGCATCTCTCAGGTTATATTATCAAGCTTTCTGCTTTAATGACAAGGGCTAAAAAGTAATTCAAATAGTTTTTCAAAAAACTGTGATGGAAGAACCACTGCAGTGGCACAAGTGCAGATCAGGTACAGTCTCTGCCTCAGGCAGCTAGCAGGCTCAATGGACTGGACAGCTGAAAGGTGGAAGGTTAGTAGACACAGAAACAAAGTGCATTAGCAGCACAACTCCAAAATTGGGTGTCATCTCTCATTTCTGTACTACTGTCTGATGAATTTGTTGCTAAATTTAACAGGACACTCTAAAACTGCTCACTTCTGAGTTTCTCCCTATGTCTTCCAACTGTCTTGAGAACTTAAATCTGCAATTTCGATGGAAGTTTTTAGTACAAGATGAATTGTGCGTTTGTCAGTAATCCCCCAGTGCAGCAAGTTGCAGAGCTTGATGCAACATGAATTGTCATCTGTCCTTTTATAACGTGATGCTGGAATATGTGTTAAAAATTGCTCGTGTTTCTACCAAAAGGCAACCTCACAGCCCCCATGCAGTTATCTTAATTGCCTGTAAGTGAATTTGGCTTAGGTTATCACAGCACAATAGTCACTTGCGCTCTGCGCAGTATCCCCCTGGAGCACGCACTTCACAAATTTGCCTGCTCCTCTGTTAATACAGCAGTTCTCTCTTACACATGGGTAAGGTAGGTTTGTTTGCTTGCCTGAAAGCTGCTGCTACATAGCAAAGCCAAAGATGTGTTTTGTGAATCTGCCCACAAAACGAGCATGAATTTCATAAACTCAGTGTATAGAACTGGTTCATGGATTAATGTATAAAAACACAGGGCCGTACTCTGACCTCTGAAATCAAGTTTTCACTGCATCTTGGTACTACTTAACTCCCCAAATTGCCTGAAATCAATAGCCTCCTCTATTCTGAGATACAAAAATCCCTGTGGATCCTAGCCACAGATCCAGCACATGCTCTCAAGTACAATAACCTTGAGAAGAAACTGGAGGTAGTCCCACTGCCACTCAGGAGCCAGGGCACATCCTACACTATGTTACTG
>NW_010355617.1:0-1973 GCF_000700745.2 Antrostomus carolinensis | reverse complement strand
ATTTTATTATTTTTTTCCGAGAACAGTCGCTTTTTTCTTTTTCCTGGAAGCACATTTTTCAAACCCAAAGTTGCCCAACCCTTCTGTGAAAGTCATTGTATTTCTTCCCGACAGCCACAGGGTGTCAGCAGCTATATGGAGTGGGTCCCCTATAGAAATCCCAACTCCCTGCGACATCCCAGCAATGGAGCAATACTTTGGGGTGGGTCTCATCCTATCCTGTCCCCTCATCAGAGTTTCTAATGAGCAAAGGAGAACTTTGTCCCACAGGCTGCTGCCCAGGATTTGCTCTAAGTCCTTAGCACAGTGGCACAGGACTTTGGGATTTTAGGGTAGGTGATATCAGTTC
This sequence comes from Antrostomus carolinensis, assembly GCF_000700745.2. Lineage (NCBI taxonomy): Eukaryota > Metazoa > Chordata > Aves > Caprimulgiformes > Caprimulgidae > Antrostomus > Antrostomus carolinensis. Next base: position 1,624 of record NW_010355617.1, on the reverse strand, counting down.
TTCCCTGGTGGAGAAAAGAAATGATCCAAAATGAGCTGGTGGAATGTCCTGGAACAGGAGGGCTTTGAGGGGCAGTTGGGAATCTGGGAGAAATAAAAAAAACCCCAGAGGTGACAGGGCTGACAATGAGATGGGTTACATTTCCAAATTCCTGTCTCTCTGAAGGTCTGAAGCCATCTCCTAGGAAACGTAAGCAAGGGAACTTCAGTGGGATTGGGGACAACCAATTCAGATCCCAAACACCACCTTTGTGACCTCGTTAGTGTATTAGTTGGATATTCCTGTACAGCAAAAAAGACCTTTGTCATGTCCCACTCATGAGTTAAAAAATCCCCTTTGACTTTCCAGAATCACTCAGGGAGAAAAATAGCAGTGAGAAGCCCCAGCTCCATGTGCACAGCCAACCATAATCCCTGGTGTCCGAGAGAAGTATCAGGAGCACTGGGGGTTAAGTCCTGTGCCAGGCCCATGAGTGTCTTTTGCTGTCCCTTATCCCATTTTGTACCTTGAGTGTCCCATCTGTAAAATGGGAACAGTGTAATCTCCCTCCCTTGCAAAGCCTGAGCAGCACTGGGAAGGAGTTGCATTGAAGATGGGCCAATGTGGCAGAAACCCTTCAGATCCCATGTTTCTCACAACAGTGTTCCCATCTACTCCCCAGACCATGACAAAACAAGGTGTCACTTCCAGTAACTCAGCTCAAAGCAGGATATTTTGGATGCAAAGACTAGGGAGGGGCAAACTAAACCAACTTGAAAAGGAATGGATGAGGACCGAGCAACCCTGCTCTGTCTGGCTCCAGAGACATCTTGCTGTCACCAGTTACCCGTGTGCCTTCCAGGCATGCACTAAACGTGGGATTCATCTTGTTTAACATGGTCTTCCCAAAAATTAGACATCTCACCTAATGAGTCAGGCAGGTTTCCCCTCTAGACAATGGAAAGAGACAGGTTTCACCACGGGGCCATTCATGTCATCCCAAATCGGTGTCTCAGGCAGATGGAGTGAATTGCTTTCTGGAGATGCCAGTCTCTCTCCATTACCTATAAATGCCAACCCATTTTGAGTCAGTGCTGATGACCTGCATTAGGTGAGACAAATTTCAGCCTGAGTGACTGTCTGGCATCTCTCACAGATGGGCCACCCACCCTTTCCTTGCTGTTCATATGGGAAAAGGTATGAGGATGTTTTCTTACAGAAATTTTGAATTTTGAGGTCAGTGTTTGTTTGCTCAACCTGCCCTATTACAAGGAAAGGGTTGGAGAACTGTACTTCGATATCTGTCTCTCTTGGGATGCTGTGTTATTACACAATTATGAACCAACTCCTGCAGAACTAGAAGATCTGCAGACATGGAGCTGTCTCTTCTTTTGGATGAGCAGAAAACAGGCCACTTGGCAGCTTACGTAGAAGAGCTAAGAGTTTGCCATTAGTGCAGATATGACAGTAGGTAACAAAGGATTTGCAACCATCATCCTTGTTACATGCATAGATTCCTTGTTCGAGTTAGAGTTTCCCATGAATTCATGGTTGCCCAGTTATATCACACTTCTGCAGTATAGCAATGGCCAATTTGCAGAATAACAAGAGTAAAAAGAGTCTGTTCATCAATTGGGAGTGGTAT
>NW_010355616.1:0-1970 GCF_000700745.2 Antrostomus carolinensis | reverse complement strand
TGATTCTATGATTCTATGAATAAGAGTGAATATATGCACAGAGTTTATACCTTCAACCTCAAAACATTTGGTGGGATCTGTTACAAAACTGTTCTAAATTGACAGAAGTATTTTCTCAGCAACAGGGGTTTGGCCTAAAGAACAGACATAAATTAATTAAGTCCAATCCAGAAATGGTCACTAGAGGTTAATGTGCAGGAACTTTGGTGAATCAGAAACTGACCTTATGTATTATCACTGCTCAATCTACCTTTCATTTATTTTTCTCTTTAATTTCTCTGTTACTATTTCAAAATCAAGAATACATTTTTGGCATAACACATCTTAAAAATCTTAGAATTCAATTAAAACTCTTAGAACTCAAACCAATTGGGATCTGCATGTAACAGCAAAAGGTTGATGCAGTAAGCGATATCCATATCAGCACTAGCTCTGCTGCCCAGCTGCTGTGAAGAAAAGCTTTGCCCCATTTGCTAACACTACAGAGGCTGCAAGAGCAGCATTGTTTCACACTTAAGTATGGAAGACATGATAACCAGTCCAAAGCAGTTAAGTTCACACTTCAAGAACTCCCTCTCAGGGGTCTCACTACATTTCTTAAGCTATCCTTACTGCTTTTCCCAGTAAAGAACAATTGTTTTTAAGTCTGAAAGGCTGGAGAAGCTTGATGCTTGATTCCCCAAGCAGATGCATCAAGATATTACCATCTAAGCAGCCCATGCCTAGAGTACACTGAAGCTTCTACAAGATTTAAATACACAGTTTTGTTAAAATACACGTCATCGACATGACACTAAACAAAATAATATGCCATTATGTTGCATTTATTTCTACAATGATTCAATCCTTTAATGGCCATCAATTTTTAACCTGCCAATGGTTCCACTATAAACAAGTAGAATGAAGCTGAAAGGCATGTCAAAAGAAAGCAAACATAACAAAGAACAAATCTGGATGTGCCTTTGGGGATAGAGATCTCTGTGGTACTACTGACAGTTGTGAAAGGAGTACAGAACTAAAGACAGAAAGGTTATCTGTTAAACAAGATTACATTTTTCGGCATCTGCATCAAGATGTCTAAGTACATGGCTCTTTGGCTGAAACACTTCTAAAAGTTTAGAGTTATTAGGAACAAATAAAAAGGTGTATGAAAAGCCGATACTTTTTTTGCTTCCCACAGACTTGCAAAATATGACACTGATTTTAGAAAGTTAAGTACATACACACATTTCTTTCAAATTACTATTTTTAAGCCAAGTCTTTTCAGGACATTATAGGAATCCTTGAAACCAGACATATATAATGAAAACGCTATCAGACTCTTAACTAAAGCACTGTGATTGGTGCAGCTACAAGGAAGAAATGTTATCTACTCTGTATTTCTCTCAGAATGAAATAACCCACTCTCAGCAAACCCATGTAGAAAAGGTTGTAAAGATAAATTCTGTGAAAAAGATTCCAAAGGGTAGAATGAAGAACTAAAGATAAAATGAAGGGATTCCTGTAGGAAAGATCAGAGTTTCTGTAGGAAACATCAAAGTACTGGAGGGCTTACCTCTATCTGTGCAACAGGGTGTATCACTTGTGCTTCATGCTCTTGGATCCAACAACAGCACCACAGCGAGCAGTTTTATTCTGGATCATCTGTGAATGAAACAAAAGCAAAGAGGCTTTGCAGGAGCTGTGCAGGTTAGAAGATGCTGTACGGGTTATACAAAGCAATGGAATAAATGGCATGCAAAGGGCTGGGCCATGGCTTTCACTGCCTTCCCTCCTAAGTACCTCCGAGGGAAGGCTCAGTGAGGTCTTCTTGCTGTATGTTTCTAGAGATGCAGGTGGCCAGGGAAGGTTGAGATCCCTGCTCTGATGTGTACAATAGAGTCACACCTTTTGGCTGACCTAATCTCCTGAAGGACACTACACAACTCTGTCTTGCAATCCACATTTCATAGAATCATAGAATGGTTTGG
>NW_010355615.1:0-1933 GCF_000700745.2 Antrostomus carolinensis | reverse complement strand
AAACAAACAAAAAAAACCCCAAACCAAAAACCCCAGTCCAAAAAAAGACAACATAGCTACCCAGAAGAAATTTTCTATATAGTTTGTAATAGACCTGAAAGAAAAAGGTACCTTCTATACTAGCTACGAATTAGTACAGTGTAATTTGAAGCTGGGAGCTGTTTTTTACTCTGTTCCATAAAAACAGATAAAGGAGAAATTCCATCATCTGTAAATAATATTTAACCCTTAATTCCAGCAGGATACAGAAAGGCAGGGATAGAGTTTCCAGGCTTTTTTTTCCTCCCTTTCTTTTCAAGATGTTGGATCGACAAAAAAGCTCACTGCAGAAGTGAGGTTCACTGCAGAAGTAACTGCTCTTCATGCATCTGTCTGCCAGAGGTCTTGCCACATCTGTGACCTTAAAGCCAGACAATGAAATCAAGGTTTTGAAGCCTAGCCCCACACAACCTTGAGCTTTTACTACTGGTTGTCCTTTTCTTGAAGGCAAAGGAATGGAAGGAAGGCAGCTGTTGAGATGGAATATTCCCCTTACATTATTAGTTTTCTCCACAGACAAAGCAAAGAGGGGAAATCTGATATGTTAGCCGATGTGGTGGGTTTTTTGTTTGTGTGTTTAAATTATTTTTTTTAATTGTCCTGAATAATATGAACATGAGAGATAAGTTCTATAACCTTGGTTATATATAGCATTTGTTACATATAAGCAGATGTCCTCTGTCAGTGTCAGCCTACTTGTTTATCTATACACTCAAATTCATAAGACATTTAACTCCCTGCTTCCTGTTGTGATCAAAGTCTGGTCCCTACATGAAGCACTTACCAGTTTATAGGATTAAATAAGAAACATAAGTGGACTCCACCTGTTAAGTATTGACTCTTAACAGATATGTGAAGTAGGTAAGTGCAATATTTCCTATTTCAAATAATGGAAACTAGACCAAAAAACTCCCAAACAAACCTTTAGAAGAAAACAATAATATTTCCTTCCTCTCACTCTTTTACTATTTTCTTTTTCTTCTAAAAAGTCCAAGAAGAAATACAATTTTTTGTACTACATCATGAGGTTAAGGATGTAGTGTTACTCTGGGGTCAAATAGCAGCTCAATGCTAAAGGGTAGATCACATTAAGAGTCTATAAAGCAATGATGTTGTCCAATTTCCTGAATGGTTTGAAGACATGAACTAGTGACGACATATAGGACTCCTAGACAAATGTCATCTGCACCATCTGTGGACCATATTGTGCATCAGATGGCAGGATAAAATTTGCAATAAGAAAGTTTCAGAGCAGAGCTATGTTCCAGGGACTGTAGCCATGATCATCATAGAACAGCTGCACTGGGCTGGTCACACATTTAGGACAGAAGACACCAGCATCCTGCAGCAGCTGGTGTGCTGTGGACTTGAAGAAAGCAGCATACAGCCAGGTCAGACAGATGAACCACCTCCAGTATACACTGAAATACAACTTCAAGTAATAAAAATTGCTAAGACAGCAGACGGATAGGATTGGTACACCACAGTTCAGGCTGAAGAGACTCGGTTGAATCTAAACTTAGCAGAAGCATGTGTGGTCTTGTTAACCTGTTGTCAAGGACAGAGGTCTCCAGTTAAGGGGTTATTGTTCCCTGCTAGCCTCTGTGTTCAGTTTCCTTACAGAGTTCAGATGGGGAGGCTAATACGGTTGGATCTGGTTCCTCTATTGAGGCAGGATGCAAATTGAACTTGGCAACTCAGATATTTCTGATGTTCATGATCCTGTGCACCTGAGCAGAAGTATTGCATCCATAGTAAAGAAAGGAGACATCAAATAATAATAATAAGAAATAAATTGACAGCATCCCTTAGGACTTTTCCAATGGGAAAAAGACTTCACAGTAATGCAGTGAGTTTAGTTTGGGATTCTGTTTCCCTTTTTTTATTTTTTTTT
>NW_010355614.1:0-1959 GCF_000700745.2 Antrostomus carolinensis | reverse complement strand
GATCAACACTCCCACCCAGCTTTGTGTCATCGCTCAACGTTGGCACAGCAGTAGCTTCTCTCAATATACAAGTGTTTTCCCAGGTGTTGCACAAACTGATCTTCTGTAAATTGACAATAAAAAACAGTTCTGGTTTTGTCCAGCCCAAGTGGGATGCTGAAGTGGAGGAGCTTACTCATCAGGGTTGCTGCTGCAGACAGCACCTTGAGAGGGTGATTCACATCCCAGAAGAGAAAGCTGTTTGCTGAGATCTCTCTGAGTGCTTCGTCAAACTTTGGTGTGTATGCTCAGTGTCTAATCAAACTTCATTTTACATGCCCAGTGTCTCCTGCAGTGACTGAAGCAATAAAACCGAACTTGCCGGAAAGCCCTGCAGCAGCGGCTCCTGGAGTCGTTCCTCCTGCAGGTGCAGCATCCCTGGGAGAGCCTGAAGCTACTGATGGACCAAAAGGTGCAGCATCAGGTAAACTTGTCCCAGACTAAAGATCGGTGCTGGGTTTAAGTCCTTCATGAGCAAACTGTAATGGTGGAAATTGGGATTTCTGTGGGGTTGGAAGGAAACACAGGAAGGGATTAGCAGATCCCATCGTGGCTGAAGGTTTATGGTGCCTGAATTGTGGTGGTGAGAACAGCAAGTTAACTCGACTTTTCAATTCTTGTGTCATGTTCCAGTCACTCATTTAACAATTCTTTACTTTCTCAAAATTTTAGCTCCAGAAGAACGTTAGGGTGAGTCAAGAACATGGTTATATCATGAGTCTGATGCTCTAGATAAATACCTTAAAACCTCTCAATTTGAAAGATTCTCTTTGACCCAGAGTTTTGAAGGTGTTTATGTACAGCATCAGACTCATGGGACATTTTACACCAGTATGTCCACTTTCTTTATGCTTTATTCCAGTAGTTTCCATGATTCACCAGGAAACATCCATAGAATTTTTTAATATAAATTTCTTTACTGCCTTTTTCTTCTCTAAAGTCACAATCTTTAAACTTTGTTTTGGAGAGGATCATGATATCACTTAAAAAGGAAAAGAAATAAAGGCAAAACCAAATGAGGGCTAATGAATACATAATGGATCTTTTGGGTTTGCTTCACTGGTTTTAGTGGTTTTATCTAAATGGATCCTGAAGTGCTTTTTTTTTAAGAGACTTTTCCCATTTTTCTAATTTCTTTCCTTTTTCAGTGTAAGTATCTTAATTTAAGATTGACTATCTTTTCCATTGTTTGGAGAGGATTTTTTTAGATGTGACTCAAACAATCAGTAGAATTTTAAAAATTTATTTTAACATCTACTGTGCAATGTATCTGAGATGTTCAGGTCACCGTGCTGCACGGCCCAGAGCATGGGTAGTGCTTAGGGCTGTTGAAATTAATAGCTGCAGAAGAGAAATCCAGTGCTTCTGGCTTTTGGCTTTTGATAATTTCTAAAAGCTTGCCTCTAAACAGCTGAAACATTCACCTGAAAGTGACTGAAAAAACTCCTTTAAGGGGATTTAATGAAAACACTAAGTGAAATGCAGAGGTTTGGTTGTAGTGTGAACTGATAAAATGTTATTTTGAAACAAACAGCTCGGTGTTTAGCAGATATTCTGTAAAAAATGAATGGGGCCAAGCTGGGTATGAAAGAATAAAGGGCAGCTGGTGATTCCCTGGATGGCAGCAGCTTTTTGTGTCAAGAGTGCCAATGCTTCTGCTCAAGTTGCAGCACTGTGCCACCCGTGAACAGCATAAACAGTATTTAAACCAGAGTGTATATGGCTCTGGAACGTTTCAGGACTCTTTCCAATGTTGGAATAGACAACTGGGCTTGTGAAGGTGGCACCAAAAGTTTTTGTGTCCTGTTATATAGGAAAAAAACCCTCCTTGTGATTCCTGGGTATATTGTGTCGGAACGTGTTGCTCACAGTGGGTCCAACAGTTCCAGTCATCCAACCAGGCCTTGAACACTTCCAGGG
>NW_010355613.1:0-1971 GCF_000700745.2 Antrostomus carolinensis | reverse complement strand
TATATATATTCCTTTAACTTACCACAGCATTCATTGTATGATTTGATTGGCATTTGGTTTTACAGTCAATTGAGCGGTACTGGTTTCCATTTGCAAAGCAAACATCTGCTATTGTTATCTAATTCAGGCTTTGGACAAACATTCTAGCACATAAATCACTTTGGATTAATTTTTTACTTCAGCTTTAACTTTTAATTAATGTCACCACATATTTTACAAGAAAGACAAGGACCTTCAAAAAAACCCCAATTATACCATAATGAAATACTCAGTTATTGATCTCATTGAACAAATTTCTATAAATGTTCAACTCAAATCAGTGTGACTTTTACATCTCTTGTTCTGATCATTAATGACTTTGCTAATACTCTCCAGATAGCAAAAGCAATAATTAAAATAACTTTCTTGATTTTCTAGCATCAAGGGAATATACAGGGAAATGTCTTGGATAGCACAAAGGCGAAAGCATTTCTCACAAGGAAAAAGACTAGCTGTTCCTACAGTGTTCAGAATCAATCTGTTTAACCATTTGCTGTACAGTGGAAGCTGTGATACAAATTAATCAATTACTTGCTGCCCATGCTCCTATCTGACATGGATATTCCTAGCTGACTTGGATTTCCATAGCTGAGTACCCTAGAATATCTACGATTGACAGTACTTGGAGAACTGCTCTCTTCCTGTGGAAATCCTCTTTTCACATGCACTGAGAACTGCAATTTAACAAGCACATCAACATTCTTGCTTTTGGCCTTTAATGCGCTGTATTACTACCACATATTAGGGAAGGATTAAAACTCATTCTTCCTTGCCATAATTATAATGAAGCTCTTTGGCTGTTTTTCACTCTGTTTTTAAGGCTTTCCTACTTAGCACTGTTGTGACTGATAGGAAAGAAATTACTGACCAATAACGATGTAACCATGTCTACAGTATAGGTATTTATTGGCACAGATGTAACAGCCCATGCCAGGAGGAGCTGACTAATGTACCTGTATCTACAAAAGCCCTACCACTGCTGGATTTGTTATAGAACAACTGCTCTTCAACTGCTAATGATTATTTTGTTCTGGGTGGGTAATAAGAAACTGTTCTGTAAAAATTAGTTTTACTAATACAAGCAGTGTCTACCTTGTATCATACAGTAATATGAATCTAAATTCTCCTATTCTCGACCTGGCCTTAGGGAAAAATAGAAAGCAGATGAGAAGTTAAAAAGTAATTTTCATGACACAATGGAAAATCCCGAAGTGAACAGCTATTATTTCATATTTTTCTCCAAATATAATCTATGACTTAAAAGTACTTAACACTATAAACAGTCCAACTTTTTTTCTTTTGTTGAAGTGCTATTTCTGCTTTATGGTCTGGAAGTTGTGCAGATCATTCCCTGCCAAAATACAGAAAGCAACAAATTGAGGGGTGAAAAAGCAAATGTAGACTGATTTTCTTCTGACTTTATGCTCAAAATTGTACTGTATTATAGGGTTCTGTCCATGAAAACAGGTCTAGTATTAGGAGGAATCAACAGAATTTACAATGTTGGTTAATTCTTTACTTCTTCAAACCAAAGGGGACACTATCTCCAAAGTATGAAAATGAATGAAAATGTTAAATTTTTTCATTTCCTATGATGCAATGAGGACTACAATTCAAGTAGTATAAACCAAGAGAAAGTCACTTCAATTGTGACTATCTATAATATATTTCCTAAACATATGAGCCTTTAAAGAGATATGCCACCTCAGGGTTGTGGTGCCCAGGAGCTCTTGCTGTAGGCCAGGACTCCTGGACTTTGCAGTGTGTGAAGGTGGGAAGCCTTCTCCCATCTGCTTACAGGCTGTCCTTGACTGCTTTTTGAGAGTGCAATCATCCTCTCCTCACCTTATTAATTGTCAGGTGAAAAGCTTCACAGTCTGCATTAAGCATCTATGATGAACTTTATTATTATTGTTGTTATTATTATTATTA
>NW_010355612.1:0-1936 GCF_000700745.2 Antrostomus carolinensis | reverse complement strand
TTTGAGGTCCCTTCCAGTCCCTACAGTTCTGTGATTCTGTGATTCTGTAAAGATTGCTCCTTCGGGCTGTTACTACTTATGGAAGCCACACATGCATTTTACATTTATTTTCCTCCCCTCTCCTCTTTTGAGCTTGACATTGTTCTTTCAGTGCCTTGTAGCTCTTCAAAGAATATCCTACCCTCAAAGTCATGTATTCAAGAAAAATAAGGCCTGGAAAGGCACAGATCTTGTGCCAGCATAAATAATTAGTTTGGAAGTGTTATATCAAGACTGGTAGTATAGGTGCAGTTATGCTAGCATCAAGATATTTTATACTGGTTTAGCTTATTTGACTTGTGGCAATATTTATTCTAGACTAAATATCTTCATGGCAATATAAGTACTTTGGCACTGCAGGACTATATAAATGTAACTGTGGCAATGTATTTAAAATTATAAACCTTGAGGTCACGTTTACATCTCTCTTCATCTCTGATGACGCAACTGTGACAGAGTGGAAGTGAAGAGGTAAGACAGGCAGGTAGCACTGAGGAAAAACAGAGTACCAGCGATGGTTCGTCCTCTTCAGTCTGAACTATTACATCCTTAGCAAGTACTTTGTCATTGCAGTGTGCTGGTAACATCCTGCCTCATAGCTAACGCACTTCTGGGAGACACGTGGCCTATTTATCACCTGTATGGTAACTATAGTAGCTGTTAAAGAGATTTGGTGAAAATTACACCCCACTTTTCCAGGCAAAATAGTGTTCTCAGAGACCTAACAGAAGCACAAGAACAAGATTGCACTGAGAAATGAATGCTGAGGATAGCTATTAGTTTAACTGTTTCAAATTTGTGTGTAGTGAGTCACATTCAAATTTAATTTAAATATGGTGTATTTATTCAGGCAAGCTGGTGTTTTATTCCATGTAAACAACTAGTTCCAGAAGAAAGCTTGAGCCACACTTAAATGTTTTAGAGAAAAAGTCCTAAAGTGAAGGTGAAGTTCCTACAGCGAACTTTTCATTGATAGAGCACTGAAATTCTGAATTAGGTGTAAACCACAATTTTTTGCTAGTACAGCATAAGGCCCTGGATGATGTCACTATCTGGGAAGATTTCTGCTTTTGACAGACTCCTGGAGAATTTTTGAGATCAGCTGTTGGGAGAAATAGTTTATGCAGTTTCACGCTCCTTTTGGCTGTTGCAGTTCCGATGTGGGCTTCACATCGCTGCAGTGCTGGGGGATAAACAACAGTCTTCTGTAGGTCCGTAAATGTCTGCAGATTAGGCCTCCTGATGGTTTTCTAAGATATTCTGCTGCTCATGAGTTGGGCTGCAAACAGGTGCTGTTTAGCCTGCACACTGGTCTTGGTGTGGCCACTTCGCCATGGGACAAAGTAACCGGGTAGTGGAGCAGAAGGGGTGTGTTCTACCCTGCAGAGCAGCAGATAGCTGGAGAGCTCACAGTTTCCACATTGCTGTTAGAAACACTGCCAAAAGCCCATAATGCAAAGGCAGGTGGCTCCCCCAGGCTAGCCCACAGGCTCTGCTGTGGCCACTGTCCTGTGGAGGGATGCACCAGGAGATCAATATCTGAAAGCAAACTCAATTCAGTATTAAATTCTTTCTTCTCCACCCTGCACCAGCTGTCCTAGGATGCTGACCAACAGTCACTCCTTGTTCTAGAACAAACAGCCTCCTTCTTTGTTTGTTTCCCTGTTAATTAAAAAGCAAATTCTCATTTGGAAAAGCTGAGCATCAGGATATGGGAAAGACTGGCTCAGAGACACAGCAATGAGTCCTGCTGGCAGCCTGCTGCTCTAGCTCCCACAGCCAGAGTCCAGGAAATAAATGTGAGGTGTCCCAGCTGCCAAAATAGTTTCTATAAAAAAAGGGGATGGGAAATGCATTAATGATCCAATATTTCAGAATATCTAATAGAAAAAAAAAA
>NW_010355611.1:0-1926 GCF_000700745.2 Antrostomus carolinensis | reverse complement strand
GTTTATGGTTTGAAAGGTCTAGGGTCTTGCCTACTGTCTCTGAAGTCAAAAGTTATTGTTATAGTGATATCACTGTGTGATATTATTTGGTTATTTAGTTATATGTATTTGTAGTACTGAAGTTTGTCACTGTCTAGAAAGAGCTGGAAATACAGTATTCTGTTTCACAGTTTCCCACTGCAGATACAACTTCTCAGTTACTGCATGAATCATTTAAAACTGCTAGCACTGAATTGCAGATTTACCACACTAGCATTTATTAAAAAACATGCTCATTTGGAGCAGTAATTGTTCTGCTACCAGGGCACAACCCTTCATAACATCCCTTTAACAATTTTTTTATGAAGATAGAACTTTAATTTTTCCAGTAGCTACAAAACGCAATGCATGAATACCTTTCCTCATTTGTTTTTCATCATGTATCGCTACCCAGAGGCAATCATTAGCTAATTTGCTGATATATGGTTGCGGTTTATGAGCTTTAAAAAATGCTAAGCCATTATGGTTCCATTCTTAGTGCTATGACAGGAAAATAACTGTCCTTTTACTCTAAACTGCATAAAAACGTCCCTCAACCTATGTGCCTCTAGCTTCTCTCACATCTAAAATTTCTGTTACATTGTCTTCCTTGCTAGAATTAACCCTAAGTGGTGTTTAGTTTGCTACTTCCTCCTAAACTGCAGAGAATCCCTATTTTGCCACCTATCACAATGCAAGGATGCAAAATGAGTTTACCATAGGAAGTAATGGCTACTGCTTACTCAGTCTCCTAGTGAAATTCATGTTGAAAAGTAAATTGTTTACTTCTGGTTGTTTCGGTTGGTTCTTTCTTAGCTGCCTGAGGCATTTTTTTAGCAGACTGTAAAATGCAAGCAAACCAATTAAAGCGTAGCATCTCTGGTTAATTGTCCCAATTAGTATTGTTAGGTAATGTGATAAAATGCTAGCATGCAAAGGAGCACAGGGAGTTGCTGGCAGGTGGGACAGCCCAGATACTACCCTGCCCCAGCTCCTTCCATCACAGGAGGGAACATCCACCAGCAGCTACTGGTGGACTGTGTGTTACTGGAGGACTCCGTGTGTGTGTGTATAGGTATGTGCAAAGGGCTCTGAGCACCAGCAGCTGTAGAGAGGCTGTGACCTCAGGAGCCTGTATGCTTAGGTGCCAGTAACTGGGGAGACTGGGATCCAGAGGCAGGCACTGGGCTGGCTGTACGTCTGAGGCCAGTTGCTGGGGAATCCACCTGGTACATATGTGTGTATTTTCCACTAATGGTCCTTCATCCTACTCAGCCAGAGAGGGGAGCAGGATGAGGCCGCTGGTGCTGCCTGTGTTTGTGTGAGTGCTGAGTGTTCTCCACCTGTTCCTTATGGCTGGCCATGTATACCTCCATACGTGTACTGCACACAGGTGTTTGTATGTGTGCCTCCTGGGAATACATGCTCAGCTTCGATATTAGTCTGTCTTAAAATCTTGGTGATTCTAACGTGTTCTCTGTAAATATGCTGTGGGACACAACAGAGCCTCTGGCTGACAAATGATACTACAGGAAGGAAATAATCCTCTAGACAAAGCACCCTGGTTAAAATTAAAGAGTATTGTCCTCAATAGCTTCCATGTACTGCCTCTAGAAAGACCTAAGAATTAATTAAGCAGTCAGGAATTCTGATAAAATTTCCAAGTCTTTCTGTAGATACAACTGAAAAATCTCTTAAACCTAATTTAAAATTTAATGCAGTACAAATTCTTCTCAAAAGCAGGTGAGTGAACTGAAGCTCTGGAAACGGAGCAAACAATTTTTAAGAGAAAAAAATATCTAATGTCACAGTCTTCACATGCAATTTGAAAAACTGAAGTTGGAACTTTTGTTTGTAATCTAAAAAAAAACCATATTAGGTATGCATTGTGAAACCGTGAAAAAAAAA
>NW_010355610.1:0-1942 GCF_000700745.2 Antrostomus carolinensis | reverse complement strand
CTCTGTTTCAGCTAAAAACCAGGACACTAAGATTTTTAAAGTCTTAAGAGACAGAAGTTTTGGCAAGTAACTTTACCAGGTTACTGAAATACCAGCCTGAGACGACAACTTCTGAATTGCTGTGGACACAGACTCTGAAAGAACCAACGAATACCTGAAGCCCAAGTGGTTCAGCCTGCACGCAGACGTAGGGGGTGTGCACATGTGTGTGTCTGTCTCTGTGGCAGCCAGGATGTTCCGCACTTTAAAAATGCACTTTTATTACTTTGCTTCCAGCTAGAGGTGTGTTGGCCTGTGCTAGGTGCGGAGGCCAGACACCAGTGTGGCTGCTCTCAGGGATGACTCTTGCCATATATTATGTAGGGTTTTGTTGTGCTGCAGTGTCCTGGGCATGTGGGCCTTAAGGAGTCAGATAAAGGCCCTGAATGTATGCTGACTAGCTAGCTTTCATCCAAGAAGGACCACCTCTATTGTTTATACTACAAACCAGGATTGTCTTATGAGACTGCCTCATCTGTCTGGAGTAGGATGAAGGGCATGTGAGCTGAGTGCAAGTGCCAGCCTCTACTAAAAAAAATATTGTGCTGTTATAATAGGCTGCTCCAAATAAACCCCATTTCCTCCTGCGTTGAGTGGGAAGGGTGGTTGCTAAGACCAGGGTAGTTGTACAGGGTTTGTACTGAGGTGGCCAAGAAACTTGTGAAGGTAAATTATTACATAGGACTTTAATTGTATCATTGCCTTGGAGTCTTGTGCTTTTGGACTCCTCAGTGATCCAGGGAATTAACTTATATGGATGCACCAAGCGTGACCTATTTTGGTCTTTGCAAAAAGGGGCTTTAGATGTGATAATGGGCTTTTCTAGGCCAGAGGAAAAAGTTCCTTTGCAAATTGTTTCACTGAACCTAAATCTCCAACGGGGGTTGTTCTGGAACACCCAGATATACAATGGCAACTGGCTGGATGTGCAGCTGTTTCTCTAATTCCACCTTAAATCTGCAGTATTCCTCAAACAGCAAGCCTGTACACCTCGGAGCACAGCCCAGTCATCTCCCAGCTTGAAAGAGCAAAGCTTCCCTGGAGATGCTTTCAGCTAGTGAGCCAGGGACTTGCAGCCTGCCGGAGTCAGGTCACAACTTGAGTGTCTCTATCAAAAATGAAAGAAAGAAAACAGCTCAATCCAAGAGAGAGCCTAGAAAACGGGAGCAGACATGGTGAGCTACATCTGAAGCACAGAAGTAGCTCGGTGTCTTCAGAGCACAGATGCTGAAGTGTGGAGGGCACAAATAGGTCTTCAAATGCATAAATGGTAGCAATGAAGGAGAAGGAAATAAATAATTTGTTCTATCCACTGCAGATGGGAAAAGAAACAATGGATTTACACTGCAGGTGGAAATGCTCTGCCTGGAAATTAAAATGAACCCATCTAATGCTGAAGATAGATGAAACTAGAAATACCCTTTGCTGTCAAGTGTTATTAAGAGCAGGCTAGACAAAATTCTGCTAGTTATAACATGGAAATACTTGAGGTGGCCTTTAATTAGATGGTCTTTTCCTGGCTTTTCTGCAAGTCTGTGCTTTCACATGCAAAAGATTGAGGTGAATTAGAAATCACCTTGGATAATGTGACAGCTACATGTGTGTTAGCATTGAGGAGGGCAGAGAAGACCCTAAGTGATTGCATACTTTGACTACAAATCAGTGTAATCCCAGAGTGGCAAAAACTTACCTTGGTATGAGTCTTCCTTACTTTCTGCAAGTTGACAGTAGCTCTTTACCAGGTGTCACTAGATTGCTTTGCTCCATGCCTAATTTAGCACAGGTTTGTTCCCTAATCTCAGCAGTGGCTACAGCTGACTGAAAGTCAGGAGTTTCCCCATACATCATTGCACTCTATAAAAAGAAACCCAGCAGCAGAGAGCTACCAAAAAAGGGGAAAAAA
>NW_010355609.1:0-1950 GCF_000700745.2 Antrostomus carolinensis | reverse complement strand
ATTTCTAATACTTTGGCTTCTAATCTTCTATAGACATAATGATTCCATTTCAGTTCTTATTCGCCTTTCTCTTTCTTAATGCTTCTTTTGAGTTAATGCAGTTAATTAAAAGTAGAATTGTCTATTTCTTCCAGAAGAAAATGATTTTTAATTTTTTTTATTTTTTTATGAAACTGACTGACACCTTTTCTCAAGAGATTGCTTTTTTGAGGTGTTATTTATTAATGTCTCTAAAAAGATTTCTTTGAATCAGTTGAGTACTTATTTTATTACTATTTTTTCATAGATAAAAATTTGAGGATTTTTATACTACTTCTGCATAAACAGGTCTGATACCACTACATTATGTCCATGTATTACTCTGAAATGTCTTTCTTTAGTTTACTTATAGTAATAGAGAACTTTTTTACAATTAACAAATATATTAAGAAAAAAAAATTCCTTTTGTCCAGCAACTCCTAAGCTTCTCATGTTACTGCTTAACAATATTCAACACGCGTCAGGCTGACACCAATATCATTCTTTGTTCTCCCTCTCAGCCTTAGTCTTAATTTTTTTAGTGTTCTTTAGCTGGGAGCCACACCAGAGGGGTGTGATAGCACATTGCCTGGAAGTCAGGGGTTAGGGCAGCAGTGTGTTAGAATGTCTTTGCCTTTCATACTGCTGCTTCAAGACATGACAGAACTATTCATATAAGCTTGTCTTGCAGTGTAAGCTTGTCTCAACCCTTCAACAGCAAGTGAAATCCCTTCTAGAAGTTTTCTTGAACACGTAATGAACAATTATGCTTACCTGTCTTTATTATGCTGTTTCACCTCTTCCTGCTGTGATGAAAACAGGGAGAGATCTGCAAAATTAGTACTGTGTATCTCAAAGGTAATTAAAACTTTGATTTCGTAAATAATTCACACTTCTGAAAAATATCACAGCAAAGTATTATTCACATAGTATTCTATACTGAATGCTCTTGCCCTGAAAATCTTGATAGACCAAATGCTCTTTAACATTTTCCAGTAACCTTTACATGGTAATTTGAAGCATATCCATTCTCTCTGTGAGAAAAGGTTGGTACTTTAAATATGTATCAGTTATTGTTTTCTTCTGTTGTTAGAAATGGAGTAGAAAATCGGTGTTTTTATTTTTAATTCTGAAGTAAGAAGAGATGCCTCACTGATAGCTATCAAAAGTCCTAATGTTCATAAAAAATAGAAAGGGTTATATTTAACTGGGGATGGGGGCCAGATAGCAACAGATTGCGAAGGCTGTAAATAAATACAGGTTTTGTTGGAGAAATTAAATGGGACCTGCAATAACAGTGTAATAGTCTTTCCTGGCATTTATATCAAATTACAGTGAGATAAGGGAATATTATTGGAATCCAGCAAGTCAGTCCAGAAACTGTCTTTTATTTTGCTTTTGACTTGCATTTACAAATAAAAAGACGTCCCCTCCACAAGAAACACTAAACTCCTAACATTGTTTACAGCATAGTGTATTCAAAATATTAAACAATGTTGTGTAAAACTCATATAAAGCATACAGCTGCCCATACTTCTGCTTTCTGCAATGCATTATGTTTATTTATTTATTTATACGTTTTGTTTTCTCCCTTTCGTATTGATTGTCTTCTTCCATTTTAGATTTCATCATAGTTCAACACATTTCTCAAATCAAAGTTATTGATATCTACAGAAAAGATCAATCCTAATAATACCAAATAATGTGCTACATCCCTCAAATTAAACTGTTTCTATTCAGGACCAGCCTCTGCAAGTGAAACCTTTTCTTCATATATTGAGGTAGTGACCCTATTTAAACTTCTACACATCAGTGGAACAAAAGTGAATATGTGACCTTGTTTTTACTAGCTTTGTTAAAATTTGGGTTTTGGAGAGTTTGAACAATATTTATTGGTTTTTTAAAAGAAATAGGAACTTTTTTTTTTTTTTT
>NW_010355608.1:0-1949 GCF_000700745.2 Antrostomus carolinensis | reverse complement strand
CCCACTGACTGAGTTAAATTCCTTTAACAATACCCACAGAGGGTAGCAAAGGGTGGATAACCATACCTTTTAAGCCTTGCAGGAGGGACTGAGGGAAGAGGTACTGAGTCAGCTGTTCTGTCTGAAACAGTGCCAGCCTTGCAGCAACCACTGCAAATTCAGGCAGATGTGTGTCGAGATATGAAATCGGCAGCACAGATGGATTTGCCAGATCCTGTAAAATGTAAAACAGATACCTCAGAGGAGACTTGTAAGACTAAGTGACAGCATTAGGCATGTTGAAAACAATCTGAACATAATGTGTGAGGCTAATGAGAGGGATTTGTAATTGCACCACAGCTCTGCACTCCAATCTCCTTCACCATGGCAGCAGCCAGGTAAAGGTAAACTGGTAACACTTAAAAGAAAATGGGAGTTTTGACTTAAAAAAAAAACTGATGTATAAGATATCCACAGCAACACCGACCCACACTGTGCCATTGGCATTAGTGGCATTAAAATCAGTCATGGTGGCTGGGAATGAGTACACAAACTTTTTCTCCACCCCACTGCCTGCTAATCAGACCCATTATGGCTGAGCCCAATCAGTGGGACAGTTAGATTACTCTTCAACTCAGCCTTGCAAATAACTCCTATAAATCAGCAGCTCACTACCAGTTTCCACAGTTGAGCCACTTAAGCCATTTCCTGAGATCTGACAAAGTGTAGGATTAGTTTTCTCCCAAGGAACAAAAGGAGTTGTGGTGAGGGTTGGTATATAATCAAAATTATTATTTGATCAGCCTAGTGATGATGTGACACACAGAAATAAAGAGCTTGTTTAGGAATGGTAAGCAGAGAAGGTTGTTTCTAGTATCAGAGATGCTGAAGACTGGAAGGTTGAGGAGAGAGATCCCTTGGACAAGTGCAGTCAGCGATCAAAGGGAGGGGGAAAAAGGTAAATGATGTTGTGGTAGGATCACCGAAGGAGGAAGACCAGGTGGAGGAGGTTTTTTATGGTGACTAATGAAGTCACCCAAAGAACCAATGGTGTTTTAGTGGTACCCAGAGGCTTTTTGGAAAGGAAAGCACAAGGCTATTGCACAAGCTCATGGAAATGTTTTTATACAAAGGGAGGAAAAAGCAGCCCAAGAAGAGCCACTCTGTATTTTAACTGCAATGAGAGAGGCTGCAAGCAATTTGGAGGACAGAATCATAGTTCAAAATGATCTTTGACAGACTGGAGAAATGACGTGAGAAAGTACAATAGAAAGTTGGCCAATAAGGACAAATGCAAAATTTTACAGCCAGGCAGGAGCAATCAACTGCTCGAATAGCCACTATGTGGACAGCAATTGTGTAGAGTGGAAGGTATGACTATAGTGCCATGCAGACTCAATGTGAGTCAACAGGGCCCTGCTGTTGTGAAAAAGGCAAACATCATACAGGGTTATGCAAACAGGAATATAATCTGCAGGATACATGGCACTCTCGGCACTGGTGCGCTTTGTTGAGGTACCATGTCCCATCTGGAATGCTGCATTTCAAAATAGATATGGCCCATGTGGGACATGGCCTGAGGAGCACAACAAGAAGGTCTAGAAAGAAACATGGCCCAGGAGTAAAGACTGAAAGAAATGGAGTTGTTCAGAGAAGAGAAAACTGAAAAAAGGCAGAACTGTCCTCATTTAGCTAAAGGGCAATGAGGAAGGGGATAAACCAATTTTCATGTTCCTTCAGAGTAGGAGAAAGTGGAAGAGGTCAAAGTTACAGCAATGAGGAATTAGGTTGAATTTTCAGCATTGCTCAGGCTGAAAAGGACCTCGGGACACCTGCAGTCCAGCCTCCTGCTCAAAGCAGGGTCTGTCTAGAGATCAACCCAGGTTGCTCAGGCCTTGTCCATTCAGGTCTTGAAGGCCTCCCAGGTCAGAGACTGCACAGCCAGTCCAGAGCCTGACTGTCCTTGTAGG
>NW_010355607.1:0-1942 GCF_000700745.2 Antrostomus carolinensis | reverse complement strand
TATATAATGAACATGCTTTTATCTTTGGATGTGGACGTTGGGGAAGGAGAAATCCCCCATGCACCCAGCTCTGTGATAAACTGATGTTTATCAACTTTCTAAATTATCATTTGGTTTGAAGAGTTTTCTTTTTTTACAATTTTTGGTAACAACAACAATTTCTTTTAGCTGGTCTTTATTAAAAAAAAAAAATAAAAGCAATCCAGCCTGTGCACACTGTCAGCACAACACATTGGCTCTGCCCATCATGGAGCTGCAAGTAGCTCTGTCCCCTCTGTGTCCCTTGTTGGGGGACAATGTTTAAGCTGGAGGGGGAAATGGCTGAGTGCAGCCCTGCCTGGGAGCAGGGATCCTGTCCCTGGGTCCTGCTTCAGCGGGGTGATTCACCACCAACTCCTGTGCTGCTCTGCTGTCAGCAGACCCCCTCCTTGGCTTTAGTGATTTATTTTTATTATTATTTGCAAGACATTTAATAACAGCTGTTTAATCTGTTGGTTTTGTGTGTAGAGTATTGGGAAGGAGAGGCTGAGAGGCTCAGTGAGGTTGAGTTGTAGCGATGACACTGCAGGGACTTTGCTGAAATTCCCATCACCACTCTGCCTGTGACCATGCACATGGGGGTCTTTGATCCCCAGGAGCTTTGGGGATGGAGAGCATCTGCCCTGCAGCTGAACTCGGTGACTTGGTACCTACTGTTGCATCTTTGACACAGAAGATGGAATCTTGTGTTTAAGGGAGCAGCAGAGCTGACAGGAGGTCTGTCTGGCTTCTCTGTTTCCGCACCCTGAGAGTTCCCTTTATCTCCTCCCCAAAACAGCTGCTGTGAGGTTGGAAGAAGCTGTTAACTTCTCATTTCTATTTCCATTGCTAGTATTCATGTTTTTCCAGAATTGTAGCTCCCTTTCCTGAGCAGTCTGACACCTTTGCAGCCTATTTTCTTTCTGTCTGCTCTGATTTCTGATTATTCGACCCTAACAAGGAGAGACTGCTCCTCCTGTGCGGAAGGTGCGTGTAGCTCTGGGCTAGTGGTGCTCTGACCATGAATGAATTTCCCTGCTCCTGTCAACAGCTTTTTCTCTGCTTTTATCTAAATCTGTCTTGATCAGTATGTTCCTGCAAGGGCCATAAATAAGGAATTATTAGATCCATGATCTGACCTCTCCAGCCAGTTGCTGAGACCATCTGGTGGTGCTGGGAAATGTTGTCAGGAAGGGAATATAGATATCTTCTAAATAGCCCTGGTTTTCGCTTTCATTCATGTCACTGGTACAGAGTAAAAGAGGGTTTGATACCAGGACACCCTGACAAACCTGCCCCTCAGATACTGCTGGGTGCTGCTCTTGCCTGAAACCTCATCAGTTGTGTAAGTGTGTAAATTAGTGTGGAAACAACCCTTGAGTGCCCAAGTACCTTCACATAGCCACATAAATGATCTAATCTCCATACTAAAATAATAGGTGTGACACTGAGGAGGTGTAACTCAGTGGGAGGTTAGCTTTTAAGAACAAATTAATAGATAGTATGAATAAAACAAGCTCAAAGAACCTGTTTTCTTTTGCAATTAAGAGGTACTGGGTGAAAAGTACAACTGAAAATTGCTTCTCTTAGCAAGTGCATGACTTTGGGGGGAAAAAGTAGATGTTTATGTGGCCCGGTAGGGAGGAGATGGTGAACAGAGAGACAGCGAGGTGTCTGCCTCCTGTGTTATAAAGCTGTGTGAAGCATAAAATGTATCAGACAAGTAGAGAGCAAATCTCATACTGGATAAATCTGACTTTCACTGTGCCTGTTTTCAGGATGATTTTGTTAGTCCTTCAGGAAATGTTGCTGAGCTTTAGCAGGGTAACCTGCACCCACTGCTGTGTGCCCACTGTCTGTCCCCATCCTCTCTGGGCACTGCTTCCCACTGCTCCCCAGATTCCAGGTGTCCCTTCCCTGCTCG
>NW_010355606.1:0-1933 GCF_000700745.2 Antrostomus carolinensis | reverse complement strand
GGGGAGGGCGGGGACAGAACCTGTGGTACGAGGGGCCCCGAGCCTGGAGCGTGGAGCTGCTCGTGGGGCGGCGAATCCGAGCGCTCGGGACCTGGCTGAGTCCAGAGCAAGAACTTAGAGGCGCTTCCCTTGGGCAGCAGCACGTCCCTCTGTGTCAGGGGCTCCTGCTCTCATGTCAGTGCTGTAGCACTCGGGATATTCTGTGTAACTCCCTGTGCTGACAGATTAAATGAAAGGGCATCGTGACCTCGAGGAAAGCAGGATTTCCAGGGCCCACCTGCGGGCACAGTCCAGAGAAGTTTGAAGCTGAGAGTGGTTCCTGAGGTGCCAGGGCCTGGTGCTGTGTCAAGGGAAGCCCATTGCAGCAGATTTTCTAACTGAGCAGAAGGGGCACAGTGCCCAGGACAGTGGCAGAGCTCACAGGGGCTGCCGGGGCTCCCCACCTTTGTTTAGGAAAGGCTTTGTTATGTATTTCTGCAGATAATTGGGGCATTTTAATTTCTACAGCTGAAGTTTCCAGTTCTTAGAAACACAAAATCTCGTGATTAGACAGGGGTAAAGACTGTGAAGCAGCTGCTTTATCTGGTGATGATGTTCAAACACAGTCAACACCACTTGGCTACTTGGATGTGACCAGGTTTTTGGTATAAAACACAAGGTAGTTGGTGCTGCCTGTGCTCCCTAGAGCAGAAGGCAAAAAGAAAAGCAGAATAAAAGGGTGACATTGCAGAAGCAGCACCTGGTGTGCTGGGGCTGCTCCTGGACATGAAATCAAACTCTTGCTTTTCTCTCCTCCTGGCTCTGGCTGCGCAGTGAAGTACTCTGGGTACCTGGAAGAGAGGGATGAGCCCTTCTGCACAAACTGCCACAGCAAGTTTCCCCGGCTGATGAAACTTGGGAGAGGTGGGTTTGAGCTGAGAAGTGTGTCCTGGACTCAGGGTTGTAAAGACCAGCCCGTTAAGACATGGCAGTTGAAACGCTGTTTGGTTTCTGGAAGTTCCTTGAAACCTTTAAAACTGGTTACTGGGGCCCAAAAGCCTCCTGCTTCACAGAGGTGATGGTCAGGCTGGAGCTGGTGACCCTCTGCCCCTCTTGGCTGGGGGAGGGAGCAGCAGTGCCTGTGCTGTTAGGGGCTGGGGGGGGTGTTTGCTGCCTGCCCTGAAGCAGCTGCTTCTCTTGGTGTTTTTCAATCCCCCGAGAGGAGATGTGGCTGTTGTCTGTGTGCTGGGTCCCAGCGCTGGCTGCCTCCACCATCCCTAACGGGGGCAGGTGACCGTTGTCGCTGCTGAGGTGGGAGCTGCCAGGGATTTTTTCCTCCAGGCTTTAGGAGAGATTGTTGTTCGTGTGTCCGAGGGGGTTTCCAGGCTTGTGCTTCTCGTCACCTTCCATTTCTTGTTGCGACAGACATTACGCTGGCAGGGCTGGAAATTGGCCTGCTGACCATGAAGAAGGGAGAGGTGGCAAGGTTCTTCTTCACGCCAGATTACGCCTACGGGCGGCAGGGCTGTCCTCCTCTCATCCCCCCAGACGCCACCGTCACCTTCGAAGTGGAGCTGCTGGATTTCATCGACTCGGGCGAATGTGACTCGTTCTTTGAGCTGACTGCTGTGAGTAGCTTTCATCCGGTTTGAGACCTAGATCTGGAGGCTGAACCTTTGTTCTCTTTCCTTCCAGTTGCAGTTGCTTGTGCATTACACACGTTGAGGTGAATTGCAGGTGCAGTTGTCCAGACCCTGGGCTGCTGGCTCTGCTCCGGTGCAAACACGCCCTGTGATGCTGCCCTGCACGCCTCGCTCTGTTTGCCCCCCCGTGCTGCTGCCTTTGTTTGCTCCCCCGGGCTGGAGTCCGTGTAATTACTGCCATTTCTTTTTAGTTTTACAAGAAACCTCGTGGTTTCACTAGAGGGCACCAGCTTCCAGGAATTTCTCTGAAG
>NW_010355605.1:0-1947 GCF_000700745.2 Antrostomus carolinensis | reverse complement strand
AGTCCGCGGGTGTGGAGCGTCAGCCAGTCTATGGGGAGCGACCACGAGAGGCCGTGGGTGAAGGTGCTGCCTCTCAGTCTGCTGGGCACTGGGCTGTTGCTCTGGTGTGTGTTCAGAGAAAAAACTGAGATTGATGAGCGACTGGAAGCAATTTTCTCCGGCCAGATCGCGGACTCTTTAGATGTAGCCCAAAACAGCAATGCTCCCTTGCAACCGCAGAAGGAGAAATGAGGACGGGAGTGCGGCTGCAGTGAAGGAGCTGACAAAAGATTGGTGACTTTCACCTGGTTAAAAGCTGTACTGACACTTTAATGGAAAAACTTTTTTTTCCAGCCTATCTCGGCAGCCTTATCTTGCAAGCTTGATTCCTCTCACGTATCCTGCTGCTTTCCGTGCTGCTCTTGGCTTAGTAATTTAGAGTGGTAGCATAAGGAGTACTTTGTTCCTGCATTGCATAGTAGGGATGACCAGGATGTATTACAAATGAACTTATGTTTAAAGATACGCTTTATACAACCCATCTCTTTTCCATGGATTATTTTTTAGATGCACAGTGTATTAAAACATCAGAGCTGTAAGTCTGTAAAGTACTGCTGAAGATGACCTTCATTTGACATTTTGCTAGTCACAGAGTATGTTCAACTTGCATTGAAGACGACTGTAAGTGTATGATTCATTAATATGGGATTCTTTGTGTTTTGGGTTTTGTTGGTGGTTTTTTTGTTTGTTTGTTTGTAATTTTACTAAATAACGTAGAATTGCCTTCTTCAACCTTTAATGCATAATCAGTGCTTGATTTCTGGACTAGAACTTTTTAGGCATGCCTGACTTAGGTGATCATTACTGGTAGGAGAGATTTTTGCAGGGAATTGAAGTGATTGGCCCGCATCATGCTGGGGAGAAAATCCTTAGTTTCAATGTAACTTAAACTATCACAGTTGAATAATGTACTATCTAGTTTTTCCTGGGTAGGATTCATAGATACTCAAACTTGCATGCTCTGGAGACTTTTCTTGGAGGGGAAGAATCTAAGCTATTAATACAACTTAGTTTCCTTCAAAGGTAGAGACTTTTTTTTTTTTTTTAAGCTTATAAAATGTTTAACCATGTAAAAATGCAAAACTGTTTTTTTTTTTTTTGCCATTAAAATTCTTAATTAAAACAAAACAGAAAATACAAAACTCCCATACAAACCAAAAACCCAAACATGGCAGCAGCTTGTAAGTCAGGCTTGAGCTACAGGGAAAACTCACTTAGCATCATCATGTTTGTCTAATACTGCTGATTAGTCTCTGAACAACATGCACCACCGTGGCTTTTGATTTTGCTGTGGAATCCTTGTAGTTTAACCAGATGATCCCTAGTAAATGAGCACAGTTGGTTTGCTACTGTTACAAGGTTTAATTTTGTCTTGGGATTCAGCTTTTACTGCAGTATAATGGTGCAAGTGAGATATGCACGTGGGGGCATCCTGGGGAATAACAGAGATCCTGGGTGGTATCTGCGTTCCAAGGAAATAAAGAGCTGCCCCTTTGTGTGTGCCTTATTTTCGGGTGATGTGGTAGAAGAAGAATCTCTACCTAGAAAACTATTCTCATAGTCTCTTGCTTTTAAGGTAGTGGAAAATCTTATTTGGCCGCAGCATTTCGTTGTTAAGGGCACAGAGTGTGGGTCCATCCGCTGCAGCTGATTAAAGCAGCTCTCCTTGCTCTTTCTCAAACACACCTTCTCCAAGGCGCGGGAGGACGCAGACTGGGACGGACACTTCGTGCGGGTGCATCGCGTCCCGGAGCGCACGCTCGGCCAGGGCTACCCTGGCGGCATAGGGGCCTTCCCGCGGCCCTGAGGGGCAGCTCGGCCTGCGCTTGCCTATTCCCGCCGCGTAGGCGGACCGCTGCGGCAGCGGGAAGGCGCCCGGGGCGCGCGTTCGTGGGGCGGGGCCGGCGG
>NW_010355604.1:0-1926 GCF_000700745.2 Antrostomus carolinensis | reverse complement strand
CAGGTCAGGGTCTTCCCTGGGGCTCTGTGGTGTGGGGGCTTTGCCTTCACACAGAGCCCACACACCACCAGTGCCATAGGACCAGGATGGAGGACAGGGTCATCCCTCTGTGCTGGAGAAGGATGGGGGGCACCTCTCCCCAGGACAGGTGCTGGGGGAGACAGTGCTGGGGCAAATGTTAACACAGGAGTGACAAGTATCAGGACCAAGCCCACCTGGGCACAATGCAACCCGGGGTCTCAGCTCTGGCTTGGCCCTTGGCCCAGGGTCTCTATGACAGCTCAGGCCGAGCACAGGCCTGCACCAGCTCGGTGGTGTCTGTGTCTGGCCCGGGCTAGTATTGACCTCCTGGCCTCCTAGATGGTCCACAGCACTCACCTGATGGAGACCTCACCCAGGCCTCTCTGGAGTCCAGCCTAGGCCTGGGCAACAGCCCCCAGCTCTGGCCCTGGGACCGAGACCTTCTGCACATATTACATCTGTTCCTACATCTTGGCAACAATCAATAGGTGCTTCTGGGGTAGCACTGTCTCAGGTAGAAGTCGGAGATGGACCAGCTGCCTCATACTTTGGGGGATGCTCTTTTCTCTTAATCATGACACAATCCTCCTAGACAACAAATCAGAATGTTGATGCCATCTTTGCTATTCCCTGCCTGCAGGGCATGTCTGTTCAGGAAAAGAAAACCAACATTTAAATAGGACATTGTCCACACAGTATCTCACTTCCTCTGAAAAACCATGCCAGGCCTGATCACAACACACTGTTGTGAAAAGTGTGTCAACGGCAAGTTTTGCTCAGTTTCTTTTCTCCTCCTTATGTCAAAATTGGTGCAACCAAAGGAAAAGCTCTTCATGAGAATGTCTTGAGAGCAGATAATGCACATCCTCCTGCCACCACTGCTGTGGCTCTGGAGACTGACCCAGATGCAGAGGCAGACTTCTCAGCAGTGCAGCTCCATGAGCTCTAACGAGCCAGGTTAACTGGGAGATGCCAGGGCTTGGCTCAGGCAGTTTGAAATCTCCTCCTAATGCCACCTGCTAATTAACATTTGCTTGGCTTTGGAAGAGCAGGTATTTAGCCCAAGGCAATCCCATCAGGCCAGCTTTCTCTCTGCTGTCCCAGCCTCAGCATTTGCAGCTGCAGGCCAGCTGGCTCAGCCCACACACACAGCCCTTGGCTGCTGTGTCAGCATGTCAGGGCAGCACCTCTCCCTACACTGAAGCTGGAACAGGTCCCAGACCTCCACTGTGAACCCTACTGTGAACACCAGGGATGGGCTGGATCTTGTCAGACTCGGGGATTACTTTGACTTCTTCGATGGGGAACCCTGAAGCTGCAGCAAGAGGGATGGTCTCTGGCTTTGACTTTGTCTCTCATGCACGGACTTTGCATGTGAACAGGCTGAGTGTCCAAAGAAGAGCCTGTGGCTTGGACCCCAATCCACCTTCTCTCTTTCCTGTAATGAGAACACAGTTGATTGAACTACTTCTGGCCAAGCCACAAAAGCCCAAGAGCCCTGTGCTGTCATGAAATCCACCAGGGATGGCTGGAGCCTGGTTTACCTGCTTAGCACTGGGCTCTCAAGGCCCTGCCTGGAGTTGTCAGGGGCACAGAGGCAGAGAGCTGGCCGGTGGAGTTGTGGTTCTCAGGGTGTGGGGAGAGGCTGTGCTTCCTCATGTGCATGTGCATCTGTCTGGGCCTGTGGGTGTGTTTGTGCCCGTGTGTTTGCATTTGTGTGTGCATTTGCAAGTGCACATGTGAGAGTGAGTGTCTGCCAGTGTGAGTGTGAACAAGTGCATCTCTGTTTACAGCACGTGCTGTAAACGTCCCACACAGAGTCAGACACAAAACCCCTCTCTGGGAGGACATCCAGCACAACAATCATCATCACTTCTACAAGGATAATGTCCACAGATAAGTGAG
>NW_010355603.1:0-1942 GCF_000700745.2 Antrostomus carolinensis | reverse complement strand
ATTTAGTGTTTTCAGTCTGAAGTATGCTGAAAAATCAGTGTCAAAATATTTCAAGGAAAGGCTGAAATAATAAAATGAACTTTGGAAAACATTATTTTTAACTACAACTGAATAATTCATATCAATGCATACAACAGGATCAAAGATAAATGGAACAAGGGAATTTGAAATCAGAAAAAGGAAAATTTAAAAACAAAGTAAAAAAAAAAAAGAAATCTGAGTTCTGTATCTTGAAGTTTTCCTTTTCTTTTTTTAGTAATTAATTGCAATCAGCATATTCTGCAACCATTCTGGTTCCAATATAACAGCATTTTCTGTAGATGACCTGCTGTAAATTTTTTTTTAACAGCTCTATGAAATAATTGAAATACTTAATTTCCTGCTGGAATTCTGTTGTACCACTTGACAGCTGCTTTTAGACCTTATTTGCCTTACTCCATCCATATTTGCTCTAAGGCTTGCTTCTTTTAAACTGTTTCAGAAGGAGTTAAAAGATCTCTAATCCATAGGTCAATGCATTTTAGACCCCCTTGTGCCATCTTAAGTGACAATTATTTGGAGAGAGAAAGACAGCACAAAGTGAAATTCATAATGGAGGTGGACTTTATGACTATTGGTACTATACAGAAAGGTTTACGTAATGGTCCTGTATAGGTTGTTTCAGCCTGGAGGTAGTTTCATCAAGTTCCCTGGTGCTGGCATATCTGAGAGGTGACCTCTTCCTGAGCATGCTGGCCCCATGGATGTTCTCAGGGAAAGCTTTTATTTCACTGCAGGAGCTGAAGTTCTATGCAGGCTTGCAGTCAGCAAATGTTTTAGTGCTGGATAGTGGCCAACATGCCCAGTTTCTTGCAGAGATGTGTTTTGTTGTGTACTGTAACTTCCATGCTGTTGAAGTTCTGATACAGACATAAAGTTGAAAGCAAACTAGGAAGAGTTTGAGGGGAGTATTTTAGACTATGCATCAAAATAAATGTGTCATGAATCTGGAGGGAGAAAAATACTTGTATATTTATAATTTTCAGTTTAAGAAATTACTATGATTCTGGTTTATTTTTTATTTTCTCGCATTTGTGAATTGATAACTTTATAGAGGAAACTTTAACAAGCTAATTCTTTAAAAGTTCTGTATCCAAAGAAAAAATTGCTAATTTAATTAAAAATTTGCAAATGAGAAGGCTAGTTTTAAATTGAAGCTGTGAATGAATATTGAATGCTCTAAGGACCTGGCCTGCTTATACTTAAATGGCATGTTCAGTTGTATTTGAAGAGGGTCAAGGTAAGTGCAAGGAACTGGAAAGATGTATATGCTTCTGAATATTCAAAACAAGAGAAGAATAGGAGGAATAAAAATAACTGTTGTTTCATATTTGAAATTAAGTTAAATATTTTCAAGAAATGTTTGAGTATGCATCACTGTGCTCTGAGTCACAAATCTAGTATATTCAACTAAGTCTATGCCTAACTCTTGAGTACAAAAGTTCATTTACAATTTCTCTGTAAGAGTTTAAAATCACTGATTCATTTTACATGTTCAAAATGTTTTTAAGTATTCCATTTAATTCATATGCTCCATTTAATTTGAAAATTATGTGAGTCAAAGATGACTCCTTTAATCTCTCTCAACCCACGGACATACTTTGGCTATGGCTGATGTATGAAAAAGGTTGCAGGTAAAGCAGTCCACTGGACCTCTGGAGGCCTGGTTTTGGTTTTGTCTACCACTGACTAGGTGGCTCTGGAGAAGCCACATCACTCTTCTACACCCTTGGTTTGTCTTTCGGGAGGAAAAAGATAATATCACTGACATTTATAAAGCATTTGAGATCTAATTATTTATAGATTTGGTAACATTACAGAATAAGTAATATAACTACTAGCTGATAAACAATTATCTAAGAGAATACTACAAGCAGAGTAAGTAGGAAAGATGTTAATAACC
>NW_010355602.1:0-1943 GCF_000700745.2 Antrostomus carolinensis | reverse complement strand
GTGCTGTGAACGAACCTCCCTTCGTCCCATGTCTTTGTGTTTCACAATTTACTTTTTATAATTATTATTTTCCTCTATGCAAGGAAAAAAATTGCATTGTAAACAAAAACTTCCCCAGCAGTCGGTTCTGTTGTGGACCTGCAGCAGCGCAGGTGTGTACAGAGATCGTGACTCCCACAGTGGCTCATTCCCGATAAACAATACACACTGTGAGTTACGAGTTATTGAAAAGAGCAAAGTGGCCCATAAAAATGGCTCACGTGATTTCCTGTAAGGAAAAGTCTCATGTTTGGAGGGAAAAAAAAAAAGCTAACAACAACAAAAAACCTTCCCAGAGCAAAACAGGCCACACTAAAATAAATTAATTGAAACTAGAGACTTGCCAAAAAAAAAGCAAGACATCCGTGGGAATAGAGACACCCACTGCTTTCACTGCTAAAATTGTTACCAGTCTGGTTTCATGAAGAGTTGCTTTCAGCTGTGTGTGTTACATGTGGTATTCTAAGTACTCATTGGAATTCAGGCATGTTACTAGCCCAGTCCTGGCTAAATAATTTGTATTTGCAATTGTAGCATACTTCAGAATGAGAGGAGAGTGCTGCTATGGAGCTGTCTTGAAATCTGCTATAGTTCTATGCTAGGATGGACAGGAATTGAGGGAAAATACTTAAAATTTGTAAATATGCCAGAATGTCAGGAGAGACTATTAATACACAGTTCCCTTTACTCTTTCGCTTTGAACTTTGCTTAGAAAGATTGAGCTGCTCTTTGTGGGTATTACAGTTTTGGTTTCAAAGGTCAATGCCAGTACTTCATATTTGCTGTAAAAACATATGAACAGTGAAATTTATCATGTATGGGACTTCCAGAAAGAAATATTCCCCTCCCAGCTCAGGTTTTTAATCCTGTTTTAGCTAGATGTGTACAGTTCCTGCGAGGTGACAGTATCTTTGGAAGAGGTAATGAGAGAAGCAACTGAACTTTGGAGAGCTGCAGGAGTAACTTTTTGTAGTACAGTGTCAGAAGTGATAATCCAGTCACTTCTGTAATCTGTAGGAGGTTAAACCATATGAGAAAAGAGGTGTGATACAGGAGAAATCATGTCTTCTCATGGATTCTCCTCAAACATGCTCACAAAGCTTGGCAGTGGGTGTTGGTACACAGTTTTAAATCAGAGGGGCAAAGGCTGTTACAGGGAATATCCTATTTTCCATTGCTTTGGGCTTTGTCTTTAAAAATCCTGTAATTTTATGGAACAGGGAGTCTGTTGCTACTTGTATACCATTAACTTTGAGGTACTACTGCTAGAAGTAGTGCCTTCCTGTCAGGAAGAGCTTTGCGTGTAGAGGTAATATTTCTCCTGAAGAAATGAAGTCTGATTTACTGCCGCTCACTTCACTTCCATCAGTGTTGAGAATTTTTAAAATTCTTTCTTAGATACAACTCAGAACAGAGAAATCTTAACAATGCTAGCTTCATCTTACAGTAAAGAAGCTTAAAAACCTTTTAGTTGTTCCAAAGGCTTTGTGTGTGGGAGATACTCGACAAAAGGAGTTACACCGATGTGTATCAGACTTTGGAACGAAACAGCACGGCTAATCTGTTCAGACAGCACTTATGTAATTGAGTGATATTGCATATTGTGCAATTGAGGGAAAGATGGTGGCATTTCGTGTTTATAAAGATACTTACACCATTTTTTCTACAGCAATGGAAGTAGTCTTAATCATTGGATTCAGATGTAGCCTGTAAATCATTGGTTTTAGTAGCAGCTGCCAGAAAAGTACACCAAGGTAAATGACAGCAGGGCTTGATCTGTTTTGGATTAGTCTTTGAAATAGTTCTGCTTTTTTTTGACACCTTAGAATTTTGCATCCTGTTAGTACAGCTGTAGTTTATTATGTATTTATATCCGGAGGGCAGGAGGGCTCTGCAGAGGGATC
>NW_010355601.1:0-1933 GCF_000700745.2 Antrostomus carolinensis | reverse complement strand
AGTCAAATTGGGACCTGAAAATCAGATTAGATTCTTTCTTTCTAAAACATGATCGGTAAAAGCAAAGACTGCATTTTCAGAACTCTTGACATGTAGCCTACCACTGCTAATCATGCATGACCTGAAAAATAAATTGGAGTTCCTACCATAACAACGCTGTACCACTCATAACAAAAATTGATACCAGAATTGATAGAGGACCCAATTATTCCTTTGCATGCACATAGCATCTCTGCAAAGTTATCCAAGTTGAGCTGTTGGCCCATGTGAAAGAAATACATTGACAGTGAAAGGCTTTCTATTTTTATATATAGGCGTCACTTTTCTCACATACCCATAGTTAAAATTAGCATGCACAATGCAATCTAACATAGGCTAGCCTTGCTTTAAGCAGAAATGGTATAAAAAACTCTCAACATACTTTCAAAGTCTAACAGCCTAAGAGCAATTACCGTACCACACTACGAAATACAGTAGTCAAAAGAATTTGTGAAACTGTATGAATTTATTAAAAAGAGATTTTCTATTTTGATATTATTTCATCACTAAACTGAAAAGCTGCGAATTCATTTAATGCTGCGGTCTTATCCTCTATAACTGTTCTTACCAGTAAGTATTTCCATTCGATTTGCGACAAAATCAAAGATTAGCTTAAAATAATAAATTGAATGACTGTGCTGAATGAAAAAACTACTTACTGGGAAAAAATAAAGTACAGAAAAGATAAAATTTAACACATTCCAGGAATACAGAATCCATTTCTGGCAATCTCAGTTTTAAATTGCCAACAAAACAAATTTTACATCTATATTCTTCCTGAAGCGATGCCATAAATCATTAATTGCAAGTCAAACTGATTGGTCTCTGACACTGTTCATTAAATATATAGAGCTTTTTTTAAATGCAGAGTAAGTTAGAGTCAATTAAATAATTGACTACCATTTTAAACACAAAGAAATACGTTTTTCATATTCTTCTAAATCTCTTCTTAGGAAGAGAGTTTTTTAAAGTTTGTAGGGAGCGTCATATGGAAATAGCACTCAAATAGGAACTTTCTAGATTCCACAGCAACATCTGCCAGAACAGTTTTACTCTCTGCTGCCCTGATGTTCTGATTCCTTACTTGACAGAAATATGTTTCATGAAGAGGGGAGGGGCAGGGAATTAAAGTTACCAAAAAAATGACACAGAGAACACTTCAGCGTACAAACTCTACTGATTATGGAAGCAAGCTGCTGTTCCTCTTAGAATCTGCAGAATGATCCTATTGTCCTTGAGACTTCTGTCACAATTTTTCCCTTACTTAACACTCAGAGTTCGAATATAGTTTTCCTAAGATTTAAATATTTCATGTTATCTTCAGGGGTCATTTAGGTTCCCAAGAAAGATGAGTAAAACACAATAGATGAGTAATTTGTTTCATCTGATGAAATAAAAAAATCCATATTTGAGTATTTAGATGCAATTTTTTCTAAATTTTTCTGCTTTTATTATTCTTTTTTCCAAATGCCACTGTGCTACTAACACCAAAGTCACAGCAGAAAGAAAGTAATAAAACTGCATGTCAACTATTACACAGGATTCTATTGCTCACCTTTTAGAGGTTTTTTAGACAGCTCAGCATAAAGACTACAGCTACGTCACATTTTCTTTCTAGTTATACATATAATAGGCATAAAATGATTGAGGCTGGAAGGGACTTCTGGAGATCCTCTGGTCCTAGCACCCTGCTCAAGCAGGACCACTTAGTGCCTAGAGTTGCCCAAGACAACATCCTGATGGTTTTTTAGTATCTTGAAGGATGGACAGTCCACAACCTCCTTGGGCAAATTGTCCCGATGCTCAGTCAACTTCACACTAAAAAAGTGTTTCATGATGCTCAGAGGGAGCAAGATACACTTCGTGCCCATTGCCTCTTGACCTGTCACTGAGC
>NW_010355600.1:0-1916 GCF_000700745.2 Antrostomus carolinensis | reverse complement strand
AAAAAACATAACAGCATGGGGATATTAAGTGTCTGCTCCTAGATATGTTATTTTATGGAAAATTCTTTGTATCAATAGCTCTGTGTCCTGGTTTTACCCAGGAACCTATTCAGGAGTAGAGCAAAAGAATGGGAAACAAATGAAGGGAAACCTGTCAGCTTTATTATGAGACAGGGTTGATCAGGCTTGATGGTAGGACTTTTAGATTATTATATATAAGAACTAAAATGTAGTTCTTGGCGTAGTTCTGGAAATAATGATACTTATTACACTTTAAACTGGATACAATAATAAACATCCTAAAAGGGTATAGTAGAAGTGGGATATTAAATGAAATGCTTACAAACAGATCTAGGAAATTTCCATAAAATGCTAGAGGCTGATCAATGACTATAAGAGCAAGATACATCTTTACAGAAGCAGAAAGAAAGCAACAACAAAAAGTACAGACAGATGCTGGTGATTCTACTATTCCAAAAGTAGCAATGCCTCTCAGTGAACTGCTGACTCTAAAGATCAGCAGCAAGAGGTGAAAGCAAAATCTCCAACTACTGGTAGTAGCAGTTCAACACTGGTAGCTGGGGACCTTGTTCCAGGGCACAGCATTAGCCTGATTTCAAGCTCGTATATAAGCAGGGGAAACAATGGTTGATAACACAAGAAGCTGCTGTTCTGGAAAGGACATTAGTAAATCAGTGATTAACTAGATCAACCACTCAATTCTCTTTTCTTGAAAGCCTACCAATCTCATGAAAATAAGAGAATGCAACTCCCTAGATGCAGAAAAATAGATTAATTATTCTGGCCCTAGGCAGAAGTACCAGGTTTTTCTCAGAGACTTTTTGAGAAGTCTAAAGACCTTGCAGAAAAAAAAATAATCCTGGTTGAGTAACTCATATTTGAGTTTCAGATACATTTCAACAGTTATTGGAAATTCTGTGCAGCATTTTCTGACTGGGAATGACCCAATGTTCATTTGCAGAATAGACAACCATCAACTGAGTGTGGAAATGAGGCATAAATTCCTTCTCACCCTCTAAGATATCAGGAAAAGAAGATTTTCTTTAATCTCTAGCTTCAGGTAAGTTGCTGTAACTGCTCTAAATTAAAATGTGTATTTTACTCATTACTAGTTTCATGGCAAAAGTGGAAAAGTGTTTGTGCCTCATCTATTAAACTTTTAGAACAATTATATAAGCCTGTATAGGACACTCTACTTACTTATTTCTAAACTATTTGAATGATGTGTAATCACTTTCAGATTCAAATGAAGTCCATTGATTTTAGTCTTTAACCTAGAAAATGTAACTTCAATAGTAATTTTTTTCTGTCATGCTGGTAGAAAGAAGAGAAATACACACTATATAACAGATGGTAGCAAAGGGCCTTATGCTTTGTAGTTACTTAAAGTTTACCCTTTGTAACTTGGAAGGGTAAAAAAAGGCAAATCATTATGGGACAGTAAAAATATACTCTGAAAATATTAGTCACAAAGTGCACTATAAAAGCATTCATTCAAGAAGATGAGAAACAACCTGTCATCATTAAAATGTCACAAAATTTGCAGAGGCCAGTATTTCTTTGTGTTAGAGGCTATGAACATAATGATTATGCAGTTAAAATGCTGGGATAGCTGCATAAAATATTTTTATTTCACATGACTGTTTTCAGTTTTTCTGTACTGATTTCAACTTGCCTTCCAAAAGAGCAGTCATTCTCAGTCATTTTGAGGGCAGCCAAATGAACCAAAAGGTCAATCTAATTAAAAAGGAAGAGAACTTCAGCCCACAGGGAAAAGGGTCCAGTAAAATGCCAAAGGAGTTTGTAGTAGAGAAGTACAAAGTAAACAGTCCAAAACAATGAAAAAATCTACATTGGTGTCAAAACTATAAAAACAAAATAATAGTATGTGACCT
>NW_010355599.1:0-1869 GCF_000700745.2 Antrostomus carolinensis | reverse complement strand
GAAAATACTCTCCTCCACCCCAATGCATAAGATATAAATAGGTATAGATGTGTTGTGCTCTCTTCTCCTTTCTTCTATAAGCATCTGTTTTCCATTTGTGGTCTCATAAGCAATATGAGTATAAATATAAGTATAAACGGTGACTTGCATAAGTGTGCTATTAAATTCTTCTAGGAACTGTTGCAAGTGGGACCGAGGATGCTCACTAACATGTGGCTTTTTAGCTCTCTCAACCACAGTTTGACCCACTGCTTGAATACTGTTACCCTGTATTAATAATTTGTGCTGTTGATGCTTCAGATACTGGTACAGACTCAAAACTACATTGTATAGGAACTCTGCAAACATAAAGTACATTTGAGTCCTACAGGCACAGAATGGACTTCAGCAGTTACTGTGCTGAACAATCTGAGTGTTTGATGTTTAACATATGTATGTTTTAAGTGGAATAATGTTATTCAGACAAATCAGCATGGCCCGGGGTAGGCGTCTGCCAATCACACTTTGGAAGCCAGAGGGCAATAAAACTGCTCAGTTTTGAATTAATTTAAGTTGCTAGTTTGGATTTTAATTTCCAGAGACCAGCTGTTGAAACTGTTCCTTAAAGTGTTCATCATCATAAAGTGAAACATTTGTTTCTTTATCACACTGGAGAAAAAGCTAGACAGCTTTTCCATTTTGGATACAGGGATTCAATTATCAGAAACTTGTAAATGCCATTTCAAAAGGGATTTCCTTACTCAGATTTTTTATTTATTTATTTATTAAATCCAATAGAAAAAAAGCAGGACAATTTGGTGACATTTTATCCAGGGCCATTTTTGAACTATAAGAAAATAATAGCATCTTAGTTAGTTGCCCTGCTTCTTGTATGTCTGTGCAGTCTGATCCCAGAAGTGCTATAAAGCCAGCAGTACTGTGGAAGGGTAAGCAGGAACCCATTCCTTCTGTTTTACCCGCAGAATTACTTAGTCAAAATAAGTTAGATGTGTGTATGTACTCTGTGTGACAATGTGCAGGTGTTACTGAATGGCTTAAGCCATTATAGGTAATAATGCATAGCAAAAAGCAGCTCAACTTGATTTGCTGTGCCTATATACCATGTTATGCTTCCTTTGTATGAGTAACATTTAATACAATAGTATCTTTTCACTTTTATACAGGCCACACAGAATATAAAAATTGTTGAAGACAATAAACACGGAGTTTTCCAATACAGTTTTTTACATTTTTTAGAGTAAATCTTTGCATTAAAATAGAATCTGATAATGTCACTGATGCTCCCTTAAGGAAGAAAGGCAAATCACTCAGGTAAATGGAGGAGGATGAATCATAGAAACTCTGCCAAGATTAAGCTGCGATAGTTAGTAGGGAGGCAATAGTCTGCAATGGTACTAGGTCACTTGTCAAACAAAGCAATGTGCAATAAAGATGGTAAATTGATGAGTTCAGTGGGGTTGCCCTGATTAACACCAGCAGAACATCTAGCCAATGTTTCAGTCTCTGCAGTGCTGCAACGTTCACATGAGATGCCAGCTTGTTTTATGGAGATTGTTACTCATACTTCTCAAGGCAAAAGGGCATTTGAATCACTGTCATGTGTTGATGACAACTTTAAATGATAAGATAAAAAATAAGCAGATAATCAAAATAGCTTTCCCCCTGCAAACCCTGAACAAGTCATTAATCCATTACAGAATTTCTGTCAACCAGCTGTGTCAGGACTGATTTAATATACTGAACTTTTGCCTCTGTTTTAGAGTGGGCCTTGCCCTGTGCTTAAGTATTATAAAAGGGAAGACTTAATTCTGCTAGCTGAATCTGGTAATACTTTTGCAGTATTACTTGTGGTGGAAGCATGAGATTCTT